>NC_136513.1:3145000-3190000 GCF_053919585.1 Euprymna scolopes
AAATGTTTGACACATACTTGTATGAATATGTCTAATTGTTTCTTTAGTCATAATCTCGTTAAATCAGTCTACCTCTTTCTCTGCCTCTCTCTCTGTCTCTCTCTCTTTCACTCTCTCTTTCTCTTTAGATTATAATGGTTATATCTGTGCGTAGGGTTTTAGGGTTTTGTGATCGTACTTGTATATATGTCAGAAAATAGAAAATACGATACAACATAAAATCATGCGAATACACATACAGATATACAGATACAGACACACATACAGACACATATACTCACAATCACACACAGTTCACACGAGTTATACAAGCCAACAATTTAGAGCTCATCAGTTGAACATATTTGAGACCCGAAATCTCGCAAATGAAGAAAGTACACAGCCACTGGAGCAATCGCACCTTACACAAGAAATATTAGCGAACAACAATCAAAGAAACCGCGGTAAAATCTGACTACTAAATATATATATATTCGACTTCGAATATGTTCAACTAATGAGCCTTAATGACGGCTAAACTCGATTTGTAACTTCCGGTCTTTTGGCTTGTATCGTTCGTGTAAGCTACGATATTGTTTGCCTGTGGAAATAATTATGTAGTCTCACATTCTGAAAATTCTTATATATATATATATATATATATATATATATATATATATATATATATGTGTGTATATATATATCTATATATATATATATATATATATATATATATATATATTTGCAATCGGGTTGATATGTCGCCGTTCCATCGATTTGTCGCGCTATAAGAAAAGCAATTTCATGCACACAAAAGAAAAACAATTCGGTGCTCTATTCTTCTGATTAAATTCAAGATAAGATATACAAATATATAGTTATATACAATTGTCCATAGTTCAATGTTGATTTTGACAGACTCCGTTGAGTCAATATGTTTGTTTCTCTTGGTATTGCGGTTGGGGTGATGCAAGAGAGAGGGGTGTGATGACTCTTTACAAGTTAAGATACAGTCTCAGACTCTCAACAACCCAGGGTCCTGGATACGACCTAAAACTATATCCGATGGTGAGGGCCCTAGGGAGTGTGGAGCCACCCTTTAATTGCCATTGCTCCCAGGTCCACTCTGACCCGGAGTGGTAGCACCTGTTAGTAATCCAGGAGAGGTTCTCCGTCACTCGAGTGCATCTGTAGATTTGCAGGTACGTTTCTCACGACCGCTGGGGTCAAGCCGATAACCTCGCTCGGTGTAATCGTACTCAAAGGCTAAACATCTATCTTCTAACCTTGAGTCATCATTCGCTTGCATCGAAAACGAAATTATGTTTTCGTTACATCTCTCAAATGACATTAACTTGTCACTTTTCTATAAAACAATGAAATTTACAAATCCAATCTTTCTCTCAGCAGGGATTTTTGCCGTTGTCCAGGTACAACAATGATAATTTAAGAATAAAAACATCATATCTGCTCGGAATTTCCCAATCTTTCGGGAGTCTGAGTCTCCCCTCAATGAGGAGCCCAATCGTCCCTGGGACGGTCACATCACAAAATCACGAAAATAAACTTGCAATGTCTGGCAGAAAGGTAAGTATAAGGTGAATAAAAACGAGAGGAATAAGAAGAGGAATGGAGTGAGGAAGTAAGTGAGAGAAGGACGCGGTGGGTTAGAATTACAATCGCACGTAGGAGGATATGAGCCATATTAGATATATCCATTAATTGAAGAAAAACGAGGTGAAAAAGAAGAAGATGAAATATGGACTAACGAATGTAATGAATGTATGTGCCTATTTATACTAAGAAATTTTAAATTCATCTTATGTCTTAATGAACTAGAGAAATAAAATAAAATTAAAATCAACTTTTATATTGAATTAAATGCGAGTGATGAAAAATAGTAATATCAAAATTCAAATAGCAGTAAGTTATAACTAAAACAGGAAATCCAGCAGGACATATGTTAAAAAGTAATATTCCAGCATATAATATAATAAATGTCATCTCAAATATATATAGGAAGGGTTACGAATTTTCTAATTAGAATTAAAGATTATAATTAAAAATTGAAAAATCGAAAAGGAGCATTTAGAATTAAAATAGAATTAGAATGCATTGTTTCAGTTTACACCATTAATGGCTGGATATGTAAATGTAGATACTGGTAATGTGCGCAGTGCATCACTCAATAGACACATTCATTAATGACATCTATTTAAACTAAATTTAACAAAAGAACTGCATTATTATATACTAAGAAATAGAATGAGGAAGGATAATTAAAGATATTGCTGGAGTATCTGCTGTCATATTTCAAAGCATGGTTTATCCTCCTGTTTCTTTATTTGGTTAAATAAACCAGAATTAATGGTTATCAAATATCCATGTTTTTATTATTAACTCATGATGTTGAGCAGAAAAGGAAAGAGAAATATATATAAAAAAGAATAAATGATGGTTACAAATAGAAAAAAGTAAATTATCAAATAATAAAATGAATGAAGAATAAGGTTTCTTAGTATACAATAGACAGGAATCTAATTCTTAACCTAGATAAAAGAGAATCAAAAATAGAGTTTAAATCAGGGTATGAAAAATGACGGCAATACAAAGGACAAAACAATGAATAGAGATCTATTTAGATTCGGTTTGCGAGTACTTCAGAATTAACAATAAGTTTAAGGATCGTTGTTTAGGCCATACTGGTAATTCTTTAACATACCGAGATGAATTAATCAACTAAATGAGTATATATAAATGTGCGCATTAGTCTGCAAACCGAGAGTTCAACTAACATATATGTAAAGTATCAGAGTTTGTTGTTTGATTTCTGCCTTATTTGATTTTTATACTTGTGAGCCTGTATGATATCCTCGAAGGTTCACAATGCGTAAAAACGGAGACAGAGTCATAAGAAGATGAACGAAAAATCCACAGCACACAAGGGTCAGATAGCGAGCTGTCGGTTGGGAAACATGGTATCACAATATTATTTAAAAAATAGACAATCCAGACAATATTGACGCAAGAAAATTACAGAATAGTGAACATGGCCTTGCTATATGCAAACTATACTCTTATATTTGCATGCATAGAATTATGTATGTAGCAAAAACAAACTAATTTTATGTTGCAAAACATTTAGATAAAATAAATTTCTATTTGTTTATTATTCGAACTAAACTAGACATCTTCGTTGTTATATTCCGCCAGTTTTCCTGTTCTCGGTTAGGTAGCATCCGCCCTAAGTCGGTTACATCAGCCGAAATGTTGTGTATGTAACAATCAAACATGAAATCAAAATTTCTTTTTAATCCAAATATTTGGGATCTGAATTGAGACCACATACACACACACACACACACACACACACACACACACACACATATATATATATATATATATATATATATATATATAGTAATTTATAAAATATATATGGCGATTAAGCTACACTGAATATTCGGCGTTTCATCCACTCTAGGATTCCTCAGGCTTATGCGCGAATTTTGTGGTTGTTTATCATTTTATATGGTCCTCTTCTATTGAGGATTTAGTTAGCCAATCAGCTTTCTAGTATCCACCGCGCCCATTCCTATCAGCCAATGGGCATGCATTTTATCGGACAAAGGATCTGTTTTAAAACTAGGTTAGTGTTTTTTTTATTGTTAGTTTATATATAAATATATATGTGTGTACATACATATATGCATATATATATACATATATATATACCTACATATATGTGTGATCGTTTATGTATATTCATGTTTATTTAATTTGTTTATTTGTTTATTTTCTATTGTTTTTGTTAGTTTTAAAACTATTTTGTATCGCTATCCTTGAGTAAATTATATTTTGTGAACACAGTTATTTGCTATTTATCTTCTACAGTTAAATAGATGTTGGGGTTCTTTAAAGTATAGGATAGCAAATTTTTCATGAAAGCATGATCTACATGGGTCGTCTAGATGCCTACACGTGGTAGCTTGTCTTATAATTTTCCATTCGACTACCGGCGAATGTCCGCTTTCTTTGAGTTCCCAGTATTTATTCGCTAGTGTTGTTTTTATGAGGTGTTTTTTTTTATTGTTGAATGTACTTTTGTGGTCATGGTCCCTCTAGATTTCAAAACCCGAAGAGAGAGAGAGAGAGAGAGAGAGAGAGAAAGAGATAGAGATAGGATGCAGCATAAATATTGTTATAAGATAAATTGAAGATTTACCCAAACAAAATAATTTATTACAAAACTTAATTCCAAAAAATGATATGCAAATACTGACGGAACAATATGGCATAAGTATTATTCAAAATGTTTCCCCCGAGCCTTCACTACATTACAAAGTCATTTGCTTTTGCTCTAGAGGAATCTTCTCCGCAATTCAACAGACATTGTTAAAAATTATTATATTTCGTTTCTGAAAAATAAGAAATCATATGTATTACATTATCATAGATAAAGAAAAAACAAATTTATTTTAATATCATTAAAAATAGTTTCGAAACTCTGTAACATGACTAATGCCCCAACCATATATATATATATATATATATATATATATATATATATATATATGTGTGTGTGTGTGTGTGTGTGTGTGTGTGTGTATATGTGTGTGTATATATATATGTTATTAGCATATTTATAGCATATTTATACGTATAATTTTTCCGTGTTTTGAAGATTCACTTACTTTTTTAATATATATATATATACTGTCCCGCCTTATATATATGCATATATATATATTTATGTATATACATATATATTTACATATATACATATATATATATATATGTGTGTGTGTATATATATATGATATTCAATGATAAACGTGACAAATATTTTTGCTCAGTCTGTTAAATTCAAAGTAGCTGAGCAGCAGCTTGGTTCCGACTAATTCTGGCAAATAGCAAACAGGATCTTGAACAGAAGTGTGCGTTCTATCCCAACTATCATCAATGGACCTGAGGTCATCTCGTCAGCCTCAGATAAGGCCAGACTGTTTGCCAAGAACTTTGCAGCTAATATGCGACAATGACCATCAACTCCCTGTATTTCCTCCTATAACAGACAACACGCTATGCAACATAACATACAAATATATGTGCGTGAGGTCGCCAAGCTAATCAAGAGCCTTGATTCCAGTAAAGCAACTTGCCCTGATGGCATTCCAGTTATAGTGCTGAAAAAGCTCCAACCAGAAGTTGCCCCCATACTTACAAAACTGTTTAAGCGTTTCCTTAAGGAGAAGTGCTTTCCAACACCCTGGAAAACCTCATCAGTATCCCCTGTATTTAAGAATTCAGGTGAAAAGTCATCTCCCTCTCAGTACGGACCAATAAGTCTCCTGTGTGTCATGAGTAAATTGTTGGAATCCATATTAAGTAAAGAAGTAGTCAACCACCTCAACAGAAACAACCTTCTTAGTTACATACAATATGGTTTCTGCTCTGCAAGATCTTCAGCAGATATGCTAACGGTTATATCACATAGGATTAGTGACTTTCTTAACACAGGTTTTCTTTCCATGGCAATTGCTCTTGACATCGAAGGCCTTCGATAAGGTATGGCATAAAGGCCTACTTCACAAGATTTCCAGCTACGGTATTACTGGAAATGTTTTCTCAATCATTAAATCATTTCTCTCTGATAGGTTCATAAGAGTAGTGGTTGATGGGCAGAAATCAGAGGCTCACAGTATTAATGCTGGAGTCCCCAAGGGATCCATCCTGGGCCCAACTCTCTTCCTGATTTACATCAATGATCTCCCAAAACACATACTTGAATCATTCGTTGACATCTGTGCTGATGACACGACAATCTATGATAACACATCAAAGCCCGTAAATAACAAAGTTCTCTCTAATTCTCTCTCCTCTGATCTTGAGCGCGTGGTGCAATGGGGGAAGAGGTTGCTGGTTACTTTTAATGTATCCAAAACCAAGCTTCTATCTTTACATCATCAACGCTCTGATCCCCATCTGACATCAATTGAAATGGATGGCTCTCGTCTTGGGGAGGCTCCATGTTTTGACAAGCTTCTGGGTTTGACCTTTACACCTGATCTGAAATGGAATACGTACATCAAATCTGTTGCCAGAGACGCTGTGAAAATGGTGGGATCCTTCTACCGCTCCAGAAAATATCTAACTACTAATGCAATTCTCTATCTTTATAAAAGCCAAGTACGTCCAAGGATGGAGTACTGCTGCCACATCTGGGCAGAAGCTGCTAAAAACAGCCTATCCTGCCTTGACAGAGTACAAAATAGACTTCGTGGCTTAGTGGGGGATGCACTTTTCTCTTCCCTGCAACCTCTCTCCCACAGAAGAGACGTTGCCAGCCTGCCTTTGTTTTATCGTTATTTCCATAGCAGGTGCTCGTCTGAGCTCCAATCCCTCGTCCCCCCCTCACCAATCTTTCACGAGAAACACCCGTCTGGATGAAACTACTGTCAATAATTTTCCACACTCTGTATCTGTGCCTAAATCCAAACGTAGATTCCATGAGCAGAGCTACTTTCTTAGAACTGCACGTCAGTGGAACTCTCTGCCGCTTGCATGTTTCCCACCTGACTACAACCTGGACGTCTTCAAGTCCAACATAAACAAACTCCTGACAAACACCCCTCCCTATAGTAAGACACTCCATCAAACCCCCTAATACTAATGATTACTACACTACTATCACATTTATTACCGTACACGCAATAACCCTTATCCCTGAGTAGCCTTCGGGCCTTGATAAGTGGTGACCCCCATGTAAAAACAAACATATATATATATGCTTTATTTTTATATTCATGGTATGTTCTTGACTGAGCTTTTATTTATGGTTTCACTTGTAAAAATATTATAACAAAATCTCAACTATATTCACCCACTGTCAATGATCCCTCTTTCTCTCTCTGTATACTTACACCGAAATAAAACGTCCAAGAGCATATTTTGAACAACTATTAACGACTAAACCAAATATCACAAAGGAAGAAGTATTGGCTATCAAGTTCCTACGCAGTGCCAATGATATACTACCAGCAGACAAAGGCAATGCTACAGTGGTAATGGATAGAACAGAATATTCCAAGAAATTGGCAGATTTAATAGAATCTCGTGGCTACAGTAAAGTGAAAAAGAACCCGACCCTGAAAACGGAAAAGAAGCTGTTACAGATCCTCGATAATAACAAGGACCTTATACCATCCGAGAAATACGGACAGCTAGTACAGCATTACAGCAAGCTACCACACCTATACGGCCTACCTAAGATTCGCAAGGACGGTATTCCATTAAGACCCATTGTCAGTGCTCGAGGTTCAGCATGCCATCCGTTGTGCCGATTTCTGGTAGATATACTCAACCCAATCATCGGAAAATATCCATCATACGTCAAGAACTCAGCTCACTAGAAATAATTAAAAAATGTTCCTATTCATTCCAACCAGATGGTGAGTCTAGATGTAGTGGGTCTCTTCGCGAAAGTACCAACGGATGCGACTCTGAAAGTGGTACGAAAAAAGCTGACATTGGATGCCTCACTGAAAGATCGCACTTGCATCCCAATTGACAATATAATGCAGATGTTGACCTTCTGTGTAGAAACTACATACGTTGTGATGGGATCTGATATATATCGGCGATGGGATCACCACTGTCCCTGGTACTGGCGAATGCATACATGGAATACTTTGAGGAAATGGCATTTGGATCAACACCACTAAAGCCAACAATGTGGTTGCGATATGTAGATGACACATTCATACTCTCGCCACATCAGGAAGATGTTTAAACGTTACTATACCATGTGAACTTCATCACTCCAACCATACAGTTCACAATGGAAAAATAAAATAACAATAAATTATCGTTCCTAGATGTGCTGATAACTCGCACAGGTCAGGTGGTTATTTCATCTGTATACCGAAAACCAACTTTCACTGGACAATATCTAAACTACAACTCCCATCATCCATATAATGTAAAGAAAGGAATCGTCCATTGCCTAAAATACCGATCAAAAGCAATATGTAGTAACATCAGCGTATATCAAGAGGAGATGGAAAGTTTAATAGAAAACCTACACCGAAACGTCTATCCAGAGAGCATGACACCAGTTCCAAGAAATCTGGACCAAACACAAAAGAACACCACTCAGAAACTCACCACAGTTTGTATACCATATATGAAGGGCTTGTCTGAAAAATTTAAACGAATATATAATCGATATGACATCAGGACATTATTCAGGAGTGATTCAACTCTCCGGAAATAGTTTGTGAGAGTCAAGCTCCCTACAGAAAAAATAATGACTAAGAACTGTGTATACGAAATCCAATGTAAATTTGAAAAACTATACAGAGGTGAAACATGTCATCCGTTGAAAGTACGGTTAGAAAAATATTGAAAAGCCGTAGTATGTAGAGAGACTGAAAAGTCAGGTATAGCTGACCATATCTGGAAAGAAAAGGGAAACCATCTACCATTATGGGACGAAGTAAAAATTATAGACAGACAGGCACGATGGACAGTAAGACAACTGAAAGAAGCAGCACATATGCTGGAGAATAACCAGCTGCTAAATAGACCTACTATAGAATTCAATACGACATGGGAACCAGTAATTATAAACAATAGATAATATATACAAACAATAAGTAAAAACATTAATATATATACGAGTAATAAGTATAGAGATAGATATACATTAATATATAGTAATAATTAGTAATAAATGGTGATATTTACAATTAGAAATAAAAAGTAGGTTTAAGGTGCCTAAAATTCATACTAGAATTGTCCGCAATGACCCATGGCGCAGTTGTTAGGGTACTGGGAAAAATCAATTGTAAAAATGATATTCTCCTGAAGGTTGAAGGTTCGATCGTTAGTGTGGGCGACCGAAATATACATTTGCGAATTACTTAGGACATCTATCCAGTAATGGCTGACGGAACAAGAGCACGCTACGCCCGTGAAGTAAATAAAGGGTTCCACTCGAAATTCCGGCTAAATTCTCGAATTCGACGGAAACATTCCCGAGTTCGACAAGATACACCCGAAACGTTGTGAAAATCACACTTAAGATTAAAACAGTATTCCGATGAATAATAATACAACTACTAAACTATTTTTGAACAATTACACTGTGCAACAAATTTGAATTGAAAAAAGTACAAGACATATAAGACCTGTTTCGGTGTAAGAAACGCATGCTGATTCCAAATCTGACATTTATTTCTCTGGATTAGGTACCATTTTCATGTACTTTATTATTAATTATTTTGGAAAAAAAACACCGAATTCACCAATTTAAACAATATGTGTCCTCTTAACTCTCTTGTGTAGAGTGTCATCACCCTTTTTTTAATTCCAGCAGTAGTCTGCCAACATACCAGTGTTCCATTTTCCTTTAAAACGTTTTTCTATTAATGAAATATCTTGATGGAACCTTTCGCCATGTTCATCACTCACATGGCCAAGATTCTCAGCAAAAAAATCCAAATGAGAGTGGAGCACATGAACTTTTAGAGACATGTTACATCCCATATCATGAAAATGATGCAATAGATCATTCACAACTTGCACATAGTCTTCTGAACGATGTTTTCCCAGGAAGTTATCACAAACTTTCTTGAATGGCTCAAAGGCACATTTTTCTTTTCTCGTGAGATGTGTGTTAAAAGTTTCATCAAGAACAATTGTTCGAATTTGGGAACCTATGAAGATACCTTCTTTTATTTTAGCTCGACTTAATGAAGAGAAACTTTTCTGCAAGACATGCAAATGCCAAGGAATCCTTGTCTAGTGCCTTCACAAACTGCTTGAACAAACCGAGTTTAATATGGAAAGGTGGTAAATGGATTCTATCACTTGTCAGAAGTGGTTTGTGTTTGATGTTATGTTTTCCTTGCTCAATTTCATCTCTAGCAGGCCAGTGCTTGCGTACATAGTGTTCAGCTCTTGCTCTAGAGTCCGATATGTAGCAGAATTTGCTTGGATCATTTTTGCACTGTCTTGAAGTCATCGTCAAAGCCTATACTGCATCTAAAGAATAAAGACAAGAAAAAAAGTAAATTGTTTTATAAAGAAAAATAAGGATTCCATAATGTGAACATGTTAAGCCATTATAAACGCCCACTAGCAAGTTATTAGATTCTTTCGTACATAAAGTAAGGGGTTGATAAAATTTCATTTCTATTTTTTGCATTTAATTTAGTAAATTTTCAGAAAAGAATGTATAAAATGTCCCTTTATGTTTAAAACATTAAGATACACAATACTCCGGTCTTTATTGTAGTTTTTAGTTAAAAAATACTTTATTAAATAGATATCTATTTTTAACCCTCAGTTTTTTTTCCCGTGCCCTACAAATAAGGTTCTGAGGCAGGTTTTAGCTTCTTTTCGTTGATTTTTTTAGCCGACAATAAAAAATGCCTTTCTTGGCGAATATCATGGCTTTTCGGAAGGTGGTGAACACCAAACCATGTGCTACAGCATTATGTTTTTACTTTTGAAAAAATTAGCCCTTGGTCTAGAAAATATTATGCTAACCAAGCTAGCTCTGTCATCTAGCTCTCTTAAATCTGGAAAAATAGCTCATTTCGGCTGACTTTAGCAAATAAATGATTCAAATAAATGATTTAACAAATAATGTACATGATATGTGTATATCAAACTGTATTTTTCTCTTAAGATTTATAATTTAATACGCATAATATGTGACTGCAAAGTCGTCAGTAACCCATTTTTGACGTTTTTACTGAAATTTACGACTGTGGCAATTTTGCACAAATTATACCTAATTCAACAAAAAGAAAGTCAGAAATAAAATTTCCATGTTACTAGGTATACAAAAATTGCTGCAGATATCCTGTACTTTTTTAGTGTTGCACAGTGATATCAGTCCATGAAACAAGTACCACGAAGCTGTTTCCCAGATGACTACAACTTAATAGTTTTGACGTTCAATGTAAAAAGTTCTTGTTGAGCATTTATATTCAATTATCAAATTTTTGTTCGATTTCATGCCGACTATTACATTATTGTATCATCGTATAACTTACAAACAGTGAAACCCTCATTATTAAGTGACAATGTTGACTGCTTGGTAGATGAAAGCAATTTGACCATTACTTCACTGATACAGACTGCGAAAATGTTATGCGAATAACAGTAGTCTGAATGGTATTGCAGCTACGTAGCTCTGTTCAAGAAGGTGAAGGAAAATTAGAATAATTACCTTTTTGTATCACTATTATTTGCCGGAAAATGGTATGAAATTAGACTGCACGAATACTACTTTATTGGGCTTTTATTGAGAAGTTAGAAAAGGAATAACAGAAAATAAATGTAGGTAAGAAATAATTCTATAATAATAATAATAATAATAATAATAATAATAATAATAATAATAATAATAATAATAACAATAATAATAATGACAAAGAGACAAAGCGGTAAACCATATAGTAAGTGAATGCAACAAACGGAACCAGATCATGAGTAGTTAACTCTAAAAAATCAAGACCAGTGATGGGGTCCAGATAATGGGGTTCGAAGAAAAACCTTAATCGATAAAAGTACAAACTAGGAGAAGTATCAAGGAACAATAAAATCATTTAATGTTGCCCAATACAAAAACAACCCGCTTTTAGCTGAATAGGATCTCACATGCCGCGTGACTTTACATTGTAAGAAAATCGTTCCTTGAATTCTAATAGTAAAATCAATCGGGAGTTCAGTGCACAAAACAAAACACCACGCTGGAAACAACAGCTTCAAAATCAGCTAAAACTTTGCAGAAAGAAATCGTTTCAGATCAAACAATTCCTTCTCGCCCCTGGAGTCCATGGATAGCTTAAGAACATCATCTTTATGCTCAATGTAAAATATTAGACAAACATGTTGGGGTTGAACAACATAGTGTAAAAGCTTGAAGAAAGGGTGACTGGTTACTTTTAATGCATCTAAAACCAAGCATTTATCTTTACATCATCAACGCTCTGATTCCCATCTGGCACCAATGGAAATGAATGGCTCTCGTCTTGGGGAGGTCTTACGTTTTGAGAAGCTTCTGGCCTTGACCTTTACTTCTGATCTGACATGGAATACGTACATCAAATATGTTGCCAAGGTCGCTGGAAAAAATGGTAGGATCCTTCTATCGATCCTGTAAGTATCTCACTGCTGATGCAATTCTCTATCTATATAAGTACCAAGTACAGCTGGGCAGAAGCTGCTAGAAGGGACTTGTCCTGCCTTGATAGAGCTCAAAATAGACTTCGTAGCCTCGTGGACGATGTCCTTTTCTCTTCCCTGCAACCTCTATCTCACAGAAGAGATGTTGCGCGTTGTCTCTACTTTATCGTTATTTTCATGACAAGTGCTCGACCGAGCTTCAATCTATGGTCCTCCCCTCGCCAACTTTTCACAAGAAATACTCGTCTAACTGAAAACACTATCAATAATTTCCCCCGTTCTTTATCTGTGCCCAAACCTAAACGTAGATTCCATGAACAAACCTTATTTCTTAGAACTGCACGCCTGTGAAATTGTCTTCCGTTTTCCTGTTTTCCACCTGACTACAATCTTATTGTTTTCAAGTATAACGTATACAAGTTATTGATGAGTCGCTCCACTTAAGTTAACAAATTTACCGAATCTCCATTACTAACGATTACTATTTTGTCCAAATGACACTCTTAACCCTTATCCTCGAGTAGTCTATGGGCCTTGATATGCGATGATGCCTATGTAAAAAAACTTTCCAAAAATATAAATGCAAACAATAATTGAGGAAGAAAACGGAAAATAAATTTTTTAAACAAAATGCCCGACTATTTTACCGAAGTTTTATGAGAGGCACAATAACACAAGAAAAGCAACTGGAAAATAAACAGCTGGATAATTTTTTGAGGCCTCTGATTGAGACTGAGTGTACCTTAAATTAAGATGCCAAATGTATGTTAGATGTTGCAAAGTACAACGAAAACAAATCAGAAATGTTAGCGCCAGAGATAACAGCTGCAATAATAAAACGAAACTGAATGGCTTTCTGAATTACGAATGACTTGGCATAAATAACCTACAAGATTTCTGGCTCCATCACCTTAAAGCATTTTATAGACATTATAACAGTTGGTTCACTAGATTATTGACGTGACTAGGCCACACCGGGTTATCGAAAACCCGTTCAATACATCACCCTTGTAAGTACATATCAATTTGCTCTCTCACTACGACTTGCAAGCTCTTCACATGTCTTGTTGAAAACATATCTATTAATATCCCTCGACCGGAGCATAACTGGAAAAAGAACAAGCAGAGTGCACAAAAAAGTGTTTAGGTACCAACGACTAGTTACGCATTAATAAACTATACTTGAGGTATAAAAAGAGGGAGAGGACCCGGAGCATGTCTTAGATTGATTAGCAAATGGCATATGTTGGTGTTATATCTTTATATAAAATGAAAGTGTATTTTTGGGGAAGGTAACATATAGTTATACGGATTATAATGTTCTTCTATATTTAGTTTTACCTCTTTTGCAGTTTTTATATGGTCAGTTAGCGTTTGTAGGTCATGTGTAGAAGTATTTGCATTCAAGGGTTTTTCGTAATATTTCAATCGTTTTTATTATTGTTATCTGGTATATATTCTCGGCTATTTCCTTATTTTCAATATTTCCCACTTTTCTTTTTTTTTTATTTTTCCTAGTGTTCCTACTATTGTCGGTCTTCATAGTAAATTGTGTAAAAATATGCCTCCCCAAGGCCCAAGTCCTCATTCAATTCTTTCAGTAGAAGTCTTGTAAGTAAATTATCTCCTGAGTAGTTGCATTCTCCTTGACATTTTCCTTGAGATTCTCCTTGACATTTTCCTTGAGATTCTCCTTGACATTTTCCTTGAGATTCTCCTTGACATTTTCCTTGAGATTCTCCTTGACATTTTCCTTGAGATTCTCCTTGACATTTTCCTTGAGATTCTCCTTGACATTTTCCTTGAGATTCTCCTTGACATTTTCCTTGAGATTCTCCTTGACATTTTCCTTGAGATTCTCCTTGACATTTATTGTGTTGATGCTATGCCCCTTTTTGCTTACACTGTACTTTTATTTTACTTTTTTACCTTTTTAAGAAGGTAGTACGGTAAACATTTTATGATTTTGTACTTGTTTGCTCTCAGCGTGTTCTTTTTTTTATTCCTATTCAAATTGCTGGTTAGGGTTCGTCGTTTATCTGGGTGGGTTTCAACATTCTAGGGTGTGCCTTATAAATCTTTCTGGTTTTATTGCTATCGGTTTTATCTTCTCGGCCTTCCACCTTATTCCAGTTTCTCCCATTCTTGTTTCGAAGGTGTTGGTTTTTTTTCAATACTTTTAAATTATTGGTTGTAAAGTGGACTTAAACTCTATCGGCTCCGAGACTAGCGCTGAATTTATAACATCGCATGACGACAGGTGTTCCACTTTTTCCCGACCCGTCTCATCATCAGAGGTATTTGTGGTCGTCTTACTCCCATGCTTTTGGCCTTTGAGGGGATTATTGAAGAAGTTGTTTTATGAGCGAATAATCTGGCGCATCCATGATGTATCTTCTGGAGAAAATAACGATTGTGTAGTGTGATCCTGGCGTTTCCATCCAACCGTACCCGGTATTGTCTCTTACCCATGGTCTCGACAACTCTCCCCGTTTTTTGCTCATCGACGCGGTTATGGTCCCTCCTGATTCCGCACCTGAACCTATTCGTCAACCTGAAGTTGTTGGAGTGGACGGCTCTGCATGTTATACCGTTCTTTGTTTAGCACATGCCTTTTTGTTTCTGTTCACCGACCTTGAATCCAGAGCTTCTCGCGAAGTATAGGAAGGTAATCCTTTATTGTTCGACAATATATCATTTCGGCTGGTTATAATCTGATGTCCTGGTGAGGCGTAGGAACGATTTATACTCCAATGAGTAGAATGGTGGCCATTCATTGGAAGATATCTCCTCTGGTTTATTATACATGCAGAATCAACCTCTTAATGCATCACATACTGCTGGCGCATGCCCTGATGGTAGCGGGACAACTTAAATCCCGTTTTAAAACCTAATTACTTTCTTACCATGACACACGTACTTACGTATCTTAAAGGTATTATTATTATTATTATTATTATTGTTGTTGTTGTTTTGTTAATGCTGTTGTTGTTGTTGTTTTCGTTGTTGTTGTTGATGTTGTTGTTGTTGCTTTATCTTTTTCTTAATCCAATCCTGTGTTTTTTCTTTCTTATTTCATATTTACCATAGCAACTTTTTTTCTCTCTATCACTTTCCTTAATGTATAAGGTGTGAGTACTGTTACAGCCATTTTCTTTCGACGAATCAAAATCTAAAGTCGACGTACTCTAAAAAGCTTTCAAATAAGATTCGAATGTACATGGCGCTGAAGGTAATGATGCCAATCCATTGCTTTCAAGCACATGTTCCTTCTTCTATCAATACCTATCTCTCTATCGTTCTGTTTTACGGTTGAGGCATATTAACTTATATTTTTAAGTGTGCATTTTCATCTGAACAATGGACATATTTACAGTTTAATATGTCAAATAATATTTTACTTTGATTGAAAAATTGATTTAAAAAATGGGTCTAGTAAATAATGATTCAAGGTGGGAGTTTCATATTTGTCCGAATAGTTGAAAACAGCTTTTTTTTTGTTTCATCTTTACCGCCGACCGGAAATAGATGACCTACATTAGATCCGTTTCCAAAAGCACTGGTAAATTGTAGGATAATTCTACCGATCTAGAAAGTATTTCACTCCCGACGCTATCCTCTACTGGTACAAGACAAATACGAACTAAGATGGAGTACCGGTATCACATTTTGGATGGAGCCCCTAAATGAAATCTTTCCTACCTTTACAGTGGACAAACAGTCTTAGTAATTTATTGAAAAATGATCATTTCGCCATCCCCACTCCCATCTTTCTCACAGAAGAGACATTTTGAGTCTGTCTCTAACCTATCCATACTTTTATGATAGGTGTTCCACTGAGCTCTATCCCGTCCTCGTAAAACGTTCTCAACAAATACTGGCCTAGTTAGAGCAATGCTGTGCACAAAAATAAACGATAATTTAATGAGTAGAGTTTCTTTCTTAGAATTGTCTGTCAAACGCAAGACCGTTTATCTACTTCTAGGCTGACTATAATGTGGTCATTCAATTCTAATGTTAACAAATTCGTATTGAGTAATGTATTTAGATAATCTCGGTCGTCTCAATTTCTAGCGGATCTGGTATTGTCTCATCATCTTTCTAACACTTAACCCTTATCTTTGAATAGCATCAGGACCTTGATAGTGGTTGCCTTCAAAGTAAAACATATCTACATCATCAGAACAGAAATATTCAACACGAGCCCATCAACTTTCAAATGTAATATATAATACTTCAAAAGATTACGTACACATATTTTTCTTTTCGTTACTTACTCGGTATATCTAGTTTCTTTATCAGTGTTCATAGATGAGCGAACATAAAATATGATACGTAAATAAAACCACGCGAAAAATGCAGTGTCTGAAGAAGTTAAGATTAGTTATATACTTCTGAGCTATAATGGCATATGATAGCATTACCCTATTGTTTACGAAGCACACATTACATCAGGTCTCATCAGTTTTAGCAACAATATTCTTGGTAGAAAATAAAACATGAAGAAAATCAGAGAACAAATAACAAGGAAAGAAAAGGAACAAAATTACAAAATGTGTTTAAAACGAATCTGAAACTCTTCTGATCAAAGGTATTCGTAAAGATGTCATTAAGACACAATGCTGCACTCAGACACTTGTAAAAATACTGATGCACATGCTTCTGTGCGGTTTGTTCTATGTAGCTGACACAAAAGTTTTTTGATAACAATGGATGTTAGCATAATGTAAAATTTAAAGTTTGAATGAACTTCAACAAGAATAAAATTGTATTTCTACAGAACAGTTTAAATAACGTCATCATAGATTATCACTTATGGGGTCCTATTAGCTTGATAATTCTGATTCTTCTATATTTCTACTGCCTCTACTATGATGCGGCATGCTTCATCTGTTTTCGGACAAACATTCACACTGTTTTCGGACATACATTCACACTATGTCACAATAAATATTGTGACATAGTGTGAATGTATTTCACGAGTATTTAACAAGAGCTAAGCTTGCTGGAGTCAGCTGTCGTTAAGAATTAGAGGATGAACACTTCGCCCTTTACTCATCAATTCATTAGGTGTTGCTACCCGATACATATTACTAGTATTATATCTTACGAAATATATTGATTTTATATCTTACACCTGTATTGTTGTTCAATCGACGATATAAAACATTTTATGAATCTCTTGTTATTATATGTGATAACGTAATTTTTAAGTAAATACATATTATTTGTTTTCTATGCATATAGTTTCCCTCTATCCCTCAGCCGTTTTTCTACCATTTACTCTTTCCCACTTTATCTCTGTAACGTTAGGTGACGTTACTTTTTAAGTGCTTTGTACAGTACAAACCTCTCGGACCCACACTATGCCGAACGGATTAATCTATGGTTCTTCCGAAACAACGCAGTTCATTATATCACGAATGCAATTTTGCACACATATGTACTTTTTAAAACTCTCGTCACCGACACAACACGCTGGTGCTAGCCAGCGATTTCTTGTCCCTTATATTTGCATGTATATCTTTGCCGGGGGAAAACTTGCTTTTCTCCTCCACCAGACGGTGTATTTTTTGCTCCTTTCCTTGTGATGGAAGCTCGCTCACTCTTGATAATTTGCACATTCTTGTGACGGAAGCTCGCGCACTCTTCCTAATTTGCTTTAACGGCTATAGCGAATGGCCAACAGCCAGCCGTGATTCACCCCAGAATGTGCCGAATCATATCGCATAGAAACTACTATTCGCATTGCTTCCAACGTAATATATGTGATTAAACAAAAGCCACCTTTAAGACTGAGTAAACTATTGTAGAAATATAATAAACAACGCAAGCTATTCGTATACTCAGTACGTCAAGTTTAAATTAGCTAGGCAACGGCTATTTCCCTTATTGTTATTCCTATATACATGTTACAGTTTCTTGTATGCTTGCTTACTCTTGTATTTTTTGCAATATTTACCAATTCGCTTTTTCTAATGTCTCCTATGTGTTTCGTTATCTACATGTAGAAACTATGCATTGGCCATTTTTTCTTTCATTAAATTATGCATAAGGTTATAATAGTTATATGCCGGCATAAAATCTACGGAGACACAAATAAACCATTCCAATGGAAAAACAGCTAACAAATACGGTAAAGAAATAAAAACGATCGATAGAAATAAATTAATGCGAGACAACACGAAACATAAATCAACTGAAAATTTCTGTATTATGAACATGTGATATTGAAGACTAAAAATACCTTTTTTGGGTGAAAATGACAATATGTTTTTTCTTCAAGTAAGAAAATGTCGCATATTTTTAAAGAAAAATAAACAAGTATTCGAGCTTTTCAACAATGTTTCATCGTATTCTTGTCACGCTAACAAATTAGTATAGTTTATATATATATATATATATATATATATATATATATATATATATATATATATATTCTTGAACGACTGTCAACATGACTTTATTTGGTATATGGCTCGATATAATCATCCGTCTGTATATTAAGAGGCTAAATAAATCCGAAAAGATGAAAACGAACATAAAACTCAGCAGTTGTTAAACAAACCAAAGACAATACACATTCGCGTTATAAAAATTATCTTTTACACTTTCTATATCTATAAAATGTATTTATAAATCCATATATTTTAAAATTCTATATTAATAAATTGCTAAATTTCGTTATAACTCCTAATCACTACGTAATTTTCAGATTATTGTTAATTTTATTGAAAGTTGATGAAATAAAATATTTAAAATACAAAGTCAAACATTACTAATATTTTTAAATAATTTAATTGCGAAATGAACATCACCACGAACAATAACACCATGTTTATGTAATACGAAGTGTACACTATATTGAGTAGTTTTTATAGATGTAGATGCCATTGTTTAATAAGTGCTAGCCATCGATAAATGTGAGACTGGATTATAAGTTAGATATGCATTCAAATTCACAAAAAGTTTCACAGATCCTGAATAAATAGCAGATAGTCGTAAATAAGTAGTTTTCAGTTGACTCTTCCAAATAATATGTTTATTAAATAATCGCCATGTAATTCTACTGTGTTTGTATATAATATCCATGTAGATCCGTATTTATAACAGTTGTTTTAGGTTTTAATTATGTAAATGCGGAAATTTGCTTCTCTTTTTAATTTTTTTTTTTTTTTTTGGCTTTTATATATTCAGGTATGCCGAAAATGTTTGGGTGAACCTTTGGTGCGAATTAAGTTGTTCCTGATTTTTACGAATCTAATACAACATTTTGAATTCCTGGACACCGACAACCTGTCAGTGTCTCTAGAAGAAATCCAAACAGGCGTAACATTTCAACCGCGCAACTCAATGATATGTGCACGCGCTTTAAACTAATGATTAAAAACAAAGGATAAAAGATCCACAAAACACACGCTTCTGTATGAAGTCTATTAAATTTCTAAAGATTTTGCAAACTTTGATCTGATTTAACTAACGTTTAGTAAAGTGAATTAATTTTATGAATTTATTATTTTAACCATCTAGTATTTATGTTTGTATATTGTAATTATACTAAACATTAAAGAATTATAAAAATATTGTTATATATTATTGTGTGATGGAAAACATTCAGGGAGAGATAGAGAGTGGAAGAGAGAGAAAGAGAGAGAGGGAGAAGGTGAACGATGTTGATAGAGATTTGGCTTTCAAATTCGCTAGCTAGTCGCTTTTTTGCTAGTCTCAATTGTGGCCATTTACGACAGTTCTGGAAGTTCGCCTACACAGTCATAGTAGCCAGCCACGTCTCTTACCGAAGTGGCTTGCAGCCGTATATTGGGTTTAGCAAATATCTCTGTACAAATTTATCGGATAGGTGTATGCCTCAATAATCCGGCTGTTATTGGTTCTAAAAACATTTTATATCTAGTACCCAAATGTGAATATCCAACATTTCATTTTGGTGGCATGTATCAGTTTGGAAACGTGTTACATTCACTTATCTTTGAAGATAAATGTTCTTGCGTGTTGATGAAATTAAACCGATGATATTGTTTACTTAACATAAATTAACATATCGGGTTAAAACCGCCCTAATCATTCTTATGGATATTGTTTTGAAAATTTTCTTATATTTCAGAATTTTTACATGACAATTAATAATTTTTATTATCTCAATTATTCGAACTACTATTAGCATCTTCCATGTTATTTTTAGAACCTTTTTACTGATGAAGTATCCAACATTTTAAGTAGATCTTATTTAAATCGAAATATTTCCAAGTTCAGAAAGATACACCTGAAAGGTGGCTGGATGTTACATCGTTATAAACGTTATGAAAATAACATCGCAGATGGGAACAGTATTTTCACATCCAAATAATATAGACGATTTCTTTTTGTTTGGTTTTGATAGCAGATACCAGTGCAACTAGAGTGACTGATAACCAATTGTGGTCTTGTTGTTTGTAAATGTGAATTTTATATTTGTCTACATTTTTTTTTATTAACATGATTTTTTTTTAATTAAAAAAGCGTTGTTTAGTGAAGTTTTAACTAAATAAAAACACGTTTGTTCTTACAGTAAGGGACATAACTCGACCAATCAGACCATCCTTTGGAATCTCGCAGATTTTTTGTCTTTCTGTAAAAAATATGGCTTCCGGTTTAGTCTCAACGTGTTATATTTGATACTGAACAAACATCGATATATCACGATTAAAAGAAAGATACAGACTGATGTGTCATGGAAATGCAGACATGAGAAAACAAAGCCCGTTGATATTGATGGTGAGAGGCTAACAAATAAAAAATGCGAGGTGTCTTAAATAAGTTTCCAGTCTTTTTTCGTATGGGCATTTTATTGATAGTACACACATGCGGCTCTAGTCCCCTTCGAAGTAATTTGCTCAGACTGCAATCCACTTTTTGTACTGTTTCAACAATTTCTGGAATGCCTAATAGAAGTCCTCTTGTGTGAGCATGTCAATAATCCTCGCCACAGCCTCTTTGATCTCCTCAGTTGTTTCATAACGACACACTCTATCCCTGAGTTTACAGAATAATAAAAAGTTCCAGGGAGCAAGGTCCCGTGGAATTAGAAACTGTCTTGGTTAAATAGTCTGCGACAATAGTGGAGTTGTGAACGGGTGCATTGTTCTGCTGGAAATGCCACCGACCCGATTAGAAGAGTGCTGGTCTCTTCCGATGGAATTTCTTCATGTTCTCTCTAAAAACCTGAACATAGTATTCATTGTTCACTGTCTGTCCAGTGGGAAGCCAGTGCATGTAGATTATGCCCATACTGTAAAAAAAGAAGATCATGTTTCTGAGTGTATTTCTTCTTCATGCTTCCACTGGGAACTCTGTCTCTTCGTCTCGTTATCATAGCAGTAGATCCAGCTTTCATCGCAGGTCACCAGCGTATCAAAGCCTGCGGCATTTGACTCGACAAGCTCAACCATCTCTTTGCTGTTTTGACAGCGCCTTTCTTTCTGATCTCCTCTGACCACCCATCGGACAAAATTCGCACAAATCTTTTGCATGTTATGGCCCTCATAGATAATTGTCTGCACAGTTCTCACACTGACCTAAAACTGTACTATTGTTATCTCAAGTGACACATAACCGACCTTATAAATTCTTTATTTGGCCAATCAAATCTGGTGTTCTGACTTTCTTTACTCGTCCCACACCTCTCATCATCCCTCACAGGGGCACTGTTTTCCTTGAATCTCTGATGCAACTGCAAAAATAAGATTCCGTGCAAGATGGTACAAAAGCATTTTGAAATATTCCAAACGTTTATGTGGCATTTCTTAAAGTTTAAAACAGAATTTTAGTGCATATCGTTCTTCTGAAGGTTTCTTACGTCTGGATTGCAGTTTTAAATCACCAGCTGCACCAATAAGGTTTTAGTAAGTTGTATTCGAATTACTTCTGTAACTGAACATTTGAACCTGAAATCATTAAAATTGGTCAGTCATTTGATAAATAATATACTGAGTTGGTATGACTCTACGACAATTAAAAATGCATGTCCAAAGAAGTGTGGAAACATATTGAAAGTTCCTCGTAACTCTTAAGTATTATTACTTCTTGTAATTTAGTATTTTAGGTCTTTTTTATCAAAGATGTCACGAGAAAAATGTTTTTAATAACGGAAAATGGTAAAATAAATGTAAATAAGAAAAATTAATATTTAAATTGTAAATACCATAGATAGAGATCGAACATCAACGATTGACCAATTAAGATATCATTAAATAGTTATTAATGGTTTTAGTTCTATAACTGCTGTTTTCCAGTTTGTTTGGAGACTATACTTATAATAAAAACGGTGTTAACTATATATATAGTTTATAATTAAAAGTATTTGTACAATTTAAGTGAAATGGTATATTTCTCTGCAAAAGTCATTTATGGTATTTAGCTAAGTCGATAAATAACATTAATAAGATAATTAGAAGAAAATGATATACGATATTTAATAGTATGCGGTTATCTGCTGTGTTAAGAGATTGGACGGAATTATTAACTGAAATGGTGGAATAATTATAAAAAGTTCGTCTCGTTTGATGATTGACGCTAAAAGAATTTTTTTGATTTTAGAAGTAATCTCAATTTGTAGTTAAGAAGTAATCTGAATTTGTATTAATACAAAAAATGTGTTATTAACGCGCACGACTGACTGCGAGTGAAATTTATTGAATTGCCATTGTCTGAATCGTAGCAAATCCATGTGAAATATTAGGAGATACTAAAACTTCTAAGAACGGTAATCATTTCCATATTTATTAGCTTCGTACGAGTGTCAAGTTTGCTTAAATGTCCGTTTAAATGTGAAAAAGATTTGGTTAACACCAATTAGAAAAAATGCCTGACTATTATCGTGAGCCCAAGCCGATAATGAAATGATTGGCATGAGAAATACTAAGATTGAAGAACTAATATACTCCTGGTTAAATAAAGAATTTAAACATGCATTATCGAATATATATTGAAATAAAAAATCCAATAGCATACTATAACATGAAAGCGTACAGAATGCAATAAAGTAGGTAAATGCATTTATTTTTATACAAATAATAAATTATTTCGTAACTTGTGGTAACTTTAAAACACTTGAAAACATTTGAATATAACTTTAAAAATCATATATATATATATATATATATATATATATATATATATATATATATATAGCTTCGACATGACATGTCCTAAATTGTTTTTTACTTAATGTTCATCTTAACTTTTTTGATTATTCTGATATAATGAATTTATACACAACTTTTATTCCTTATCTTTCATTTTGATTTAATTGTTTGTTCCTCTTAATAGTGTTGATCTTGATATGTTTTGTTTTTATTTGGATTTACTCTTTAATAATAATAATAATAATAATAATAATAATAATAATAATAATAATAATAATATATTATTATTATTATTATTATTATTATTATTATTATTATTATTATTATTATTATTATTATTATATCCGCTTATCTCGTATAGTGCTATCGAGAAACGGTCAGAAACTCCAAAACATTTTAATGATGGTGATGAGAGCACACATTATATTCATATCTAAACAGGTCAAATATATTAAATGCTGATGATATTCATAAGTAATTCTTTTCAAGATATATTCCCACATCAGCACTTTGGCTTATTCCAAATCAACGTTTCATGTTTATAACGTTATAAGAGACCGCAAATTGTATTCGTTAGCGCCTTCAGTAGTAGATACTAAAGTACACATTTCTTACAACGTAGAACGATAAAATAGTTGCCCTAGAAAACTCGACATGATTCCATTTCAGTTTGAAGAAAACCAGTTTTATTTTTTATTGCAGACCATCTACTAGATAGACAGTTTGTACAATTCCAAGGGCGATAAAAGTTTCTATCATATCTTAAAGTAGCATAATGTTCAACGAGCAAGATCGGAGATGCGCCACTGTTCTACTCATGCTCTCTATCGATCAAACTTATGAAAATACGACAATTTCCAGCACCATCAATATGAAAATCCGGACAGTTCAACGTTTGAGGGCAGAGCTCAACGACGTTTCCGGCCACAATGATGTGGTTTCAAGCGAGTGCCACCTCACATCTTCGAAGTTTGCTTGAAAGTAAACGCCAAAGTGTACCTGGATGTGCTGAAGAGTGTGGTGATCTCCTGGTACAATTAGGTGACTGCAGGTAGAACCTCGGTGTCGCAGCCGTACTCGACGCCGGCTTACATCGAGGCGGTGATTGAGACTGAAGGCAGCTACATTGAATAGATTTCAGCTCTACTATATAATCAGGTTACCTGAATTGATTTTATCAATAAAGTTTACAAATAAAGCGGCAGTGTTGTTTTCATTTGGATGAAAAATTTATTGTTCTGCCTTGTAAATATTAAAGTGCACAAAACATTTAACAAAAAGAACGTAATACTTAAATAGAAATTTGTGTACACATTCTTCTTCTTCTTCTTCTTCTTCTTCTTCTTCACACTCATAATTATAAGTTACCTACTATTTCTTTTTTGCTTAAAATACGCTCGGGTTTCTGACATAAATATCCTTGAAAACCTCACATATTATGTTAACGTCTGACATTTAAAAGAAAATCTTTTTACTTATAGAATTTCAACCAGATCGGTATTTGTATGAGCATGTCTGCTTCTTTTATCTTAGTCGTTATTTGGCTACAGTACTTTGCCTCTCTTTCACTCCATCTCCCTTTCTCTCTCTCTCTTCTTTTGAATATAATGATTTTATCTGTGCGTAGGAGTTTGTGTTCGTATAAGTATTTATATATATGCCATAAAATAGAAAATAAAATAGATGCAATATAAAATGATGCGTCAAACTTTACATTTATGCCACCGTATAGACCTATATGCAGATACAAACACATACACACACACACATCTCACACGAGTTATGTACGCCAACAAACTGGAAATCCAAAACTTAAATCTCGACATCATAAATGCTTATCAGTTGAACATATCTTAACTCGGGATTTGAAACCCGAAATCCCGCAAGCAAGGCAAGTACACTGCCACTGGAGTAACACACCTTACAGAAGAAAGTATATAAGCTAACACAGATCAAACAAACCGCGAAATTCGACTGCAATATATATATATATATATATATATATATATATATATATATATAGGCATAAGTCTGACGAATCCTATAGTTGGATGAAACGCAGAATATTCAGTGTAGCTTAATCGCCATATATATTTTATAAATTACTAACTAGCTTTACCTACATATTGAGCACTTTTGAAGTAAATACTTAAAGTTTACGCATAAATCTATACTTTCGTATAGTAAATTTATGTGAATAAATGAAATAGTTATATATATATATATATATATATATATATATATATATATATATATAGAGAGAGAGAGAGAGAGAGAGAGAGAGAGAGAGAAATACGAGCATGAAAAATAATATAATTAAGATGAAACATGGAAAAGTAAGTAGTTCTTTAAATTGGAACAGAAAAGACAATATACTCTAGTAAAAAGTATAATAAATTCATAACTTAATGTATTGCAGTATTAATTAAAAATTTATTATATAATGTTTAATTGAATTTTTAAAAATTCCGTTAATGCGGCAATTTTTTAAGTTATGAATTTATTATTTTTACTAGAATATCTTGCCCTTTCATTACCATGTTTTAACATCTACTTTTTTGAAAACTTTTTCATGCTTAATCTTAGCCATGCAACTATTTATGCTCGCATTTTGTCTATGTAATAATATAATAAATGTAATCTCATATGTATATGGGAAGGATTATAAATTTAGTGATTAATAATTTAGGATTAGAATTTAAAACGCTAATTTAGAATTAAAATAAAATTATTATAAGTGCTTCATTTTTTAAGGGACAAAAAAGGCAAGTGGGCGTGCTGGGCTACTAACCTGTTAAGCGTGAATACATTATGTTGAACAAAGATGGCGGTGAAGAATCAGTGCAGTTTCGACCTTGAGTGTTAAGTAATTCCCAGTAACAAAGATGGAGGCGAAGAATCAAATGAAGGTTCGTGATGGAGACAACGGCGAACTTGATTGAATCCAAAATTCGACAATTTTTATAGTAACTTTGGAAACTTTTAATTTGTTGGTTATTATAACTTGTGGTTATAAAAAACGATCGTCGAAATCATTGGTGCCATACAGTAGGAGTCAAACACATTTAACAAGCCATTATGTAGATAAGACAGAACAAAATAGCATTAATGTTTATGTAAAAAGAAATAAAAAGGTATATCTTACACTACCTTGACTAAAGCACTTATATATAAACCTTCTTTAATTATTCGGCTGTTTTACATTTGCCTACCTGGAATGTATATATATATATATATATATATATATATATATATATATATATATATATAGCCTTTGAGACTTTACATGACCTGTCGCCACAGTCGATTGAAAATTCCTTGGGGCGACTAAAAGTCGTAAATCACTCGCCCGCCAGTCGATAAAATTTCTTTAAATAAAGAAACGGAAAAAAAACCATATATTTTACGACCCTCAAATACGCGGTGACTTAAAATGACCTATGTCTCATCATTTGTGAATTCTTTCATCTCTAGCTGTGAGACCGTTTGAATATCATATTGAAAAAAGAGTGGTCACGCTAAAGGCCAACAAGATGTCAAATTTACACATTCCGCGTGTAGTCAAAATGTCGCCTTCATTTAGCTCTCTGATTTTGAAATTCATTTGGAAAAAAATTCTTCGACGCTACAACTACAAACACTTCATGCTTACAAAAGTAAAGACGAACATTTGCAAGAGGAAAAAACGCATCGTCCCGTCAAGCACGCACCGAAAATTAAATTATACAACAAGTAAGTAATCATATTTTTCTCAATTATATAAATTCAAATATTTGCATGCTCTTTTTTGCGCAACTTGCAAATTTTTTCGATACCCAATTTTGAAAATAATATTCTAAATTTTAGATTGTTGTTTTGGGGTGAATTCTTTGTTTTAATAGAAACGAGACAGACCAATTTCTGTTCTATATCAAAGTTTTTTTTTCCATAAATTACAAAGAAAAATTGATCGTTTTAATTTTAAAAAGATATTAAACCATGCCGATTTTTTAAGAAATCTAGTTCATTTTAGCTAAATGGTATTTATTTCGGGCCACGAAGATCTCGTATAAGTTTTGTTTCTTCGTAAACAAACATTATTTATTCCAGGGACGATAGAAATGTATCAGGATATAAACAAATCTGGACATGAATTATAAAAATGTAAACGCATAAAAATATCAAGACGGCTGATTATTAGTAACATGTTATACATGACATAATATTTCCACTTGCCTAGTAAAAAATAAAAATATAGAATAAATGTATAAAAAAACCTTTATTGTTTAATTAACAAAGCTATTTAATTACTAGGTTAATCTATATAAATTTCGCTGAAATGTTCAATCCTATATGATGCTACATGTCCATATTTATTATGATCTCGCTTCGAGTTTTGTTCAGCAATTATTGTAACTATTTCTGATTCGTTTGACCTGCTGGGACGATTGTGTGTTTCAGAATATTTTTTAATTAGAGACTTCATATTGAAATATTTTAATGAAAAAATGAATCGCTAATATTTGTTTTGCATTTTAAAATATATTTATTTCAAGGGTGTGATTTTACATTATGTTTTCTTTGTGTATAAAGTTAGATATATTCGTTTCCTAACGGTACCAATAAACACAGTCTTGAATTATCTATATTTCAATTGTCCCTCACACTCAAATCTCTAAGGCTGTATATATATATATATATATATATATGTATGTATTTATATATATATATATATATATGTGTGTGTGTGTGTGTGTGTGTGTGTGTGTGTGTGTGTGTGTGTGTGTGTGTGTGTGTGTGTACAGGGTGTACAGGGTGTCCCAATGTGTTTACATATTCCGGTATTATAAATTTTGCGTTGTATGGCTTTCTAAATTTCAATCTTAAGGATTACTTTATTATAAAAACAAATTATGCGTTGTATGGTTTTCTAAATTTAAATCTTAAGAATTACTTTATTATAAAAGCAAATTATGCGTTGTATGGCTTTCTAAACTTAAATCTTTAGAATTACTTTATACTAGTGTTTCAAGTTTACACGATTATCAATGTAGGGAATGATAATAACGGTCGAGCATCTTAGTTAATTACCAATAGCTGTAAACGAAGGAATTGAAGGGCATTAAGTGCATATAAATGCCAATCAGCGGGTCTACATAGTAAACATTCAGTGAGTATTCAAAGACTGGAAGTCGGAATGTTGTATATATATATATATATATATATATATATATATATATAGCCAGGCTTCCTTCAGTCTTGACAGACTATGTATCCCTACAGTAAGGATGCCTGCGCGTGAAATTTTTTCTTGGCAAGAGTTGCGACATCTCTAACCACAATTCTCTTGAGTCTACATTGTTAAATACCAGTAGCACGTGGAGGGTCAGGCCGACTGGAAACAATGCCGAGACAAGCGGAAAACACATACAGCGCCTAGAATTCTCAAATGGTCACCCATCTCGTACTAGCCAGACTCAACATTGCTTAACTTCGGTGATCGGTCGAGAACCGGTGGGTCAACATGATTATATATATATATATATATATATATATATATATATATATATATATATATATATATATATATATATATATATTATATATATATATATATATATAATTCAAATGACCCCACATCCGGTTTACGAGTTCCGGTTGCGCATGCGTACATAAACATAAACCCATAACAGTGTAAACAAATAAACACAAATCGCTGCTTGTGCAGAATTTGACCTGTGCACTAAAATATTAACGCTATTATTTAGAAATTATTATTTAACATGGGAAAGGTGGGGATGTTTTGCAACTATTCTATATTACAACTATATTGTCGCAATTTTCTTACAAATAAATCAACTTTGACCCATTGACAATCAGAAGAACAATTTACAACGGCGATTTCCCCACTTTTTTTAAAATTTATTGTTCATTTTTTAATACATCTTCCTTAAAAAAACATTCATACATTTTCTTCTACACTACCAACATAAATAAATAACCCCGAAAATATGTTTTCCTTTATTTGCGTTACAAATAAATAATCAACGCGACAATAAAACGTATTCTTTTACTGTGTACGTTTTCAGCGTCTCAATTTTATGTTCGCGTTTAAATTATTCAAATAAACAATTGTAAATACTTTCTGTTTTTTTACATCGTTCATTTCCGTATTACGTGTAAGTTATTTTTACGCAATTTCCTTATAAATAAATCTACTTAACCCGTCGACAACCATAAAAACATTTTACAACGACGGTTTCCCCACCGTATTTTTAAAAATTTCTTGTTCATTTTTAAATATACCTTTCTTTAAAACATTCTTATTCATACACTACCAACATAAATAAATAACCCCGAAAATATGTTTTTTGATTTGCGTTACAATTAAATAATCAACGCGACAATAAAACATATTGTTTTACTTTGTAATTTTTTCAGCGTCCCAATTGTTTTCTTCACGTTAAAATTATTCAAATAAACATTTGTTAATACTTTCTGCTTTTTTTTTACATCATTCAGTTCCGCATTGACTTAATTAGTTTTATTGACCGTATTATTAACATATAAATTAAATATTTGACCCAATGGGTCATGAATGTTTGTTTTAAATAAATGAAAAAGTTACCTTTTATTTTCATTTCCTATTTAAAAAGCGATTCTTTACATGGGGAGAGTGTTTTTAACTATTCTGTACTTTCAACTAACAATTTAATTTTAAAAAGATATATCAAAATTTGAATTTAACTTTAAGTATTATATCTGTTCAGTGCACATTTACCTATAAGTATAACAGACTACTTATAATTCAATGGTTTTGTTTTTCAAAAATAAACACTTATAAACAGAACGATTCATAGAAATCTATCTATATTCTTTTTCATTTTAATATACTTTCATAGAAATGTTTCTGTTATGTCACAAAAACTATTTTCTTTACGTCACAGATGTAACGCTCATACATTAATTCAATAGCTAATATCACAGGTAGTCTAGTATATATATATATATATATATATATATATATATATTCTGATCACTATAAATCAGTAAAATACTTACTTCTTTAATCTCTGACTGAAAACATTTTATGAATGAAGACTTAAATTCAAGTAATCATTATCACTTGCGGAAAAAAGATTGACATTCCACATAAATTCGTATGCGAAAAATTGATGTTAACGCTCCGTTATCATTGTTAAAACTGCAGAAGTATTTACCTAAGCTAGGAGGGACATCCAGCGTAGCCCAGTAGTAAAGTACGCTTAAATTCGATATTTTAATTCTCGCAGATATCTTATGTATATTATTGTAGAGTTAATGTTCTATCGATTTTTATACATTAAAATGTTGCAATTTCAAAAATAAAAAAAATATCCATATGACTTTGGTGCCTCAGGTTGAATTGAATATATATATATATATATATATATATATATATATATATATATATATATATATATATGCATATATATGTATATATATATAAATATATATGTATGCATATATATGTGTATATCTATAAATATATGTGTGTATATATATGTATATATATGTGCATATGTGCATATATATATGCATATCTGTATGTATATATGTATATTAATTTAGATATGTGTGTATATATATATGTATATATGTGGGTGTATGCATATATATATATATATATGTGTGTGTATGTATATATATACATACTTATGAAGGATTCTTGGTAAAATTATGTATATAAAAATACATGACTTGAATGCCATCAGCTATAATCGAATTTGAAACCAAACCTTATAAAGAATTCTTGGTTAAATTATTTATTACAAGAAATAAAAATTCACAAAAATTAACTGACAGTCACTCGGGTGTACGCGTGACACACAAAATAAATAACACGCTATCTTATTAAGATGAAAATTTGCAGGTTTAAAAATAGCAATGTAATAAAGTAAATACAAAGGAAAGTAAAAGGCGATAAAATTAGTTCAGTCCATTTTAAGTTTTGCTACTTTTTATTTGTATTTATTCGCTTTCCACCACTTGAAGCATACACATTTCAACTTCGACCTGTCTCATAGATTTTTTTCTGTTAAACGTAAAAAAACAACAAAAAGTAAAAAAAGAAAATGATCCTTCCAATTTGGGATTTTTTTTCGAGCAGCGCTTTACTTAGTCTTGGTCTCGGGTGTTTGAGTTTAATCTTGATTCGACTTTGCCTCAATACAAGAAACAAAAAGAAGTACAAGCTTCCCCCGGGTCCACCGTCTTATCCCCTAGTGGGCAACCTGCTGACTTTGGTCAATGCAAAAGGACTCTTGTCTACGTTGCTGAACCTGAAGAAAGAATATGGAAACATCTTTAAGTTAAGTATCGGTCACTCTACTATCATCTTTGTTACTGATATGCCCACTATTCGAGAAGGATTAGTTAAAAAGGGGGACCTTACTAAAGGTCGAGCCAATTGGATTTATTGGGTATATAAGATATTTCGCAAAAAAGGTAAGCATTCATATTCTTTTCTCTCTCCCTCTCTCTCTCTCTCTTTCTCTCTCTTTCTCTCTCTCTTCCTATATAGAAAGTCAGCTCTTGTCATTTTTGCAAAAAACACAAATTGAAGCTAAATTGATTGTAGCTGTTTAAATATACCTCATTTCATTTGCCTTTTGATACTTTGTAATCTTACTGCTCATATTTGACTTTTAATGTACGTATTCTAGTGTTCACATAAATTTAAAAAATGCTTCAAATTGAGGAGGCAAAAAGAAACTTCGCACACATTGTTATTTAAATGAACTTGTTAATGGAACAGAAACACAACAGGAACACGGTGAACTAGTCATTATTTAGTACAATAGTCCTGCAAATTTTAGGGTATCCATGAGTTTGCCTCAATACTCAGGTGAAAGGTACTTCTTTTTATTTTTATCCAAAATTCTTCCAAATTTTAAATTTTATCATTGCGTAGCTGTTGCTTGATGTAATGCCACACGTTTTCGATACGATTGGGGTCGTGATATTGTGCAGATCAATCCAAACACGGAATATCATGTTCTTTAAGGAGCCTTCTGCCATTGCCAGCTTTGTTAATGCGAGCATTATCCTGCCTGAAAATGGAATTATCATCCAAATTCCGGGCAAAGTTGCGCAGAAAATTCTCAGCCAACATATTAATGTAACTGGGTGTAATTAATTCGACCTTGCAAGCAACGTATAGGCCCTTGAACAAAACAAGACAAAACAAAAGCACTGACATTTGCATAATTATTAGTAAAACAGAAGAGTACCCGATTCCAAGTTAAGAGAAAACGGTGTTTTTCAGATACTTTTCCTGATATTAGACTTTATCAGTAATACGAGGGGCGTGAAATAAGTAATGCCCCTGACCCACTTCTCATAGGAGTAGAGCAACGAAACTTGGCACAGTTATTAGTCTTTCTCTACATAGGAACCACTCAGAGTTATGCATTTCTCCCATCGTTTGATGCAGCTCTGGAGACCGTTTTCTTAGAACACCCCAGGTTGGTCTCCAACCAGGACGTGACTTCATAAATCAAGGCTGCATCATCTGGTAAACGCTTTCCTTTCAAAAACAACTTCAAAACTGGGAAGAGGTGAAAGTCAGCGGGTGCAAGATCAGGAGAGTATGGAATATGGGGTAGGATTTCATAACCACACGCCTGTGCTTCTCATCTGGCGACATGCGAGTTGTGGACCGGAGCGTTGTCCTGCATGAGGAGGATACCTTTGCTGATCTTGCCCCGCCTTTTTATTTTGATAGCTTCCCTTAATTTCCTCAAACGTGAAGCATAATAGGCTCCTGTAATTGTAGTACCCTTTGACAGGAAATATGTCATCACTAGTCCGTCTTGGTTCCAGATAACTGTGAGCATGACCTTGCCAGCGGAGGGTTGCATCCTTGCATTCTTTGGAGATGGTGAGTCCAAGTGCTTCAACTGCATTGACTGAGCTTTGGTCTCTGGATCATAGTGATGGACCCAGGTTTCATCCTGTGTAATCAGTATTTTGAAAAACTTTGACATCTTCTTGGCGCATGTCCAAATTCATCCTCGAGCACTCGACGCGTTTTCCCTTCTGGAATGGTGTTAGCAATTTGGGAATCTCTCTGGCAGACATCTTATGCATATGCAAATGGCCATGAATGATAGTTTCCACAGACTCTTTACTAACCTTGACATCTTGTGCTATTTGGCGAATAGTAATGCGCCGATCTTCCAAAATGGCAGCCTCAACTTAACGGACAGAGGCCACATCAATGGTGGAAAGGGGGCGACCAGGTCTAGGAGCTGTTTCCACGGACTTCCGGCCATGTTTGAATTCACGATACCAGCGTTATACAAGGTCATGTGATGGGGCATTATCACCATGAGTTTCTTTCATTTCATCAAAAGTCTCCTACTGTGTGCGTCCTTTCAAATAAAAAAAAACCTATCACTGCTCGACATTCAACAGGCTCCATTTCACACCTGACTATGTTCAAACACCTGTAAAACAGAAGCCACAATTAGATCAGAGCTGTAATTTGCCACATAAACCGTAGAGATATAAATCATTGCACATGCAAAATTTCATCTAGATCAGACAATTGGAAGTGGGTCAGGTGCATTACTTATTGCACGCCCCTCTTAATTCAATTTCCAAAGTTTTTTTTTTATTTATTAAATTGTTAGGTGAAAGTACAGAATAGTTTACAAAGAACCTTCCTCCTCATGTTAAGGATTCTTTTCTAAATAATATATGTTATTATATCAACACTGTCAATAAGTTTTATTTAGTGGTTTTTACCAGTAATTTTTAGGTTTTTTTTTTATTTTTCAGTCATTATCGAGACTCGAAAAATATAACCCTGTTTTATCGGTGATTTTTTTCGTAATCTCATGTAACGCGTGACGCTACTTGTTTTTCAAATCGAATAACTTTTATTGCAAAATAAACAAAACATTTCTATCATAAAATGTTGGTAAATTTTTAGGTGGTTTCCACCTTAACCTTTAAAATGATGACTTTTATACGCTTTGTTGAATGTTGAAAACGAATATCACATTTACATTTTGCCGCAATTATTTCAGTTTTCGGGACATTAAAAAAGTCATTTCTTATGTTATTACGGCTGGCCATGTTGGTACGAGCGCAGTTGCTCGTAGTTTCTCAGAGTTGCGTTCACACGCACGAGCGCGTGCCACGCGTGCTAAGATGGTCACAAAAAATAACATAAAAAATGGCATGGCTTAATATCCGGAAAACTACTTATTTGCAGAAATTTAAATGCGATGTTCGTTTAAGCATACCCAGAAAATAAACCTCGTCATTTTAAAGAGAAAAGGTTGAAATAGAAACCAGTAAAAAAATTACAAGATAATTTTATTTAATTATTTGCAAATATAAATTTACACATCAGTTTTGCCAATTTTTTATATAACATTATTTTTCACAAGAAAAATTTATTTTTGTTCAAGAAAATTAAAATCAGTGGCCGCCAAGGATTAAATCATTTAATTTATTTTCTATTTTCAGGACTGAAAAACATAACTTGAATTTAGATAAATATGGCAGCGCTGAAATTTTAGTTTGACTTTTTGCAGATTATTATACATGAATATATATGACGAAATAATTATTAAATAAAATGTTATTTTTTCGAATTTGAACCCAACCAAACATACTATTCTGAACAATATCTAAGGAGGCTTGGCACTATTACAAAGTAGGGGAAATGAAAATTAGCCCCACTCCTTTTCTTATGGTCTTTCTTTTTCGTTGTCAAAGTGCCATTTTTACCTATTTATTCACTTTTGCTATTTTCACCGGTGCAATTGTTTCGGGTACCAGTTTAACCGAGCCTTATATATAAATATATATATATATATATATATGTGTGTGTGTGTGTGTGTGTGTGTGTGTGTGTGTGTGTGTGTGTGTGTGTGTGTGTGTGTGTGTGTGTGTAAGGTACCTTATTATTGGATCATTAAAACCTTTTGCACACGTATGGATGTGCAGTGGGGCAATATTTAATTAAGTTTTTTTTTGTTGTTGTTGTAATCGACATAACGTTTTCAATTTGATAAAATGACTTTGCTATTTTCTTTTTCCATATTGCCTTCTCGGTCACATTTTTAAATGTTGTTTTTATTAAAAAAAACTTGAATTTTACTTCTTCGTTATCTGCCTTCCATGGGGTATTCCAGAACTTGTTACAACGGTACTAGTGCATTGTAGGCAGAGCAGATTACTTCGAAGGAAATTAGAGTTTAACGTGTGTACTACCAGAAAAATGTCTTGAATAGCATATAGTGTATATATGTATATGTTTGTATGTATACGCGTTTATAGATGTGTATGCAAGTGTGTGCATAAGCGAATAGAAAGTTCATATTTATAACGCATAGGTAAATCCATTACTTAAGAAGGCGATTCTGTTAACACTTTCTGAGAAGAGAGACCCAGTTACACTTTAGAAAGGTGTTTCATACAAATACGATAGACAAGATCAAATTACCGTTCGATGGATGAAATAACGACGAAAACAAACGAAGACTTATCAAGATGATGATGTTTATTCGATCCGGATAAGAAATTAGGGATTCGAATGCTTTGCTTATTTCTACATTGCCTTTATTCCTTTTTGTTCGCTTTCGAAAGTGGCTTAGCTAGCTCTTATCTTTCATGACTCGACCCTGAGTGATCTGTCTCTACTGCTCTCTCTTATTTGACTCCTTCATCTCGAGCCCTCTTAACTGAATGTATTGAAAACTACTTTACTTTGTGACGTCAGAAACGTGCTGAAACATGTGCTTTCCTCACGTGGATTTACATAACATATGCCCAACACGTTTCTGGCAAAAACAAGACATTCCTTAATTTACATTGTCCGATATCTGATCCACTAGTTGTATCGTTATTTAGTTACTTCTAAAAATGGTAAATTTACTAAATTCCTGAGATTGCATTATGTATTTACTTTTAACATTTGAATACTGGGTTCGAGTCTAGCATTTTCCTTATAATAAATATTATTTTTAATCCTAATTACGTTTTTTGTTTATTAGTGGGGTCAGTCCCCTTCTATATATAACACGATAAATGCGTGAAACTGTAGGAAAAAAACAAATGGACTCTGCGATATTGAGTGCTTAATTAGGGCAGGCTGCAAATACCTGCTTTGAGTCGGAGTAACTCTCGACACAATAAATTAAAAATTCACACGTTGGTAGACACGAGAGATCTTCAGGTACATGACGAAGTCAGTACAAGGGCTAATCACTCAGATTATTGAGAAGGAAAAAATAAAATATGCCGTAAAAACGTAACAAGAATAAAAATGTTACAAGATATCTTATAGATTTAGACATTTAGATGTGGGATATTCCTGTTTTGCCTCTTGGAAACTCTACTGGAAAGGAAGGAAAAAACAAAATTATTCTGTCATAGTAAGGGATTCAGTGCGCAAGTAGGATTTGGCGAAAGGAAGGGGTTTATTTACATTTATGTTTTCTGATGTCTCTGTCGAGTTCCAAGTGTTCAACCGAATGAATCAGCATGATAAAAGGTATATCTTCCATAATTGGAAGCCAACCACAAAAATACATATTTATATATGTGTGCCTGTATATGTATCTGTGTATGTGCTTAACTATATATGGAAGCTTAGAATTAGTTAAACAAATCTTCTCCTTTTTCGCTTTCTTATTGTTTTATTTATAGGGTTTTGTCTGCTTGTATGTTTTGGATATAAACATATATCTATGTGTCTGGATATCTGCATACGTACTTTGCCTGTCAGCATTTTTATTGATTGTCAACTTTTGACGATTAATATATTGTTTTTCTATATTTATTCTTACTTCCGCCTTACTAGCTGCTTGTATGTTATCTCACTTGCATTTTGTGTTCCCCTCCGTATTAAACAATCTCTTTCTTAATTTCTTTTATTTATTTTCTCTTTATTCTTCTTTTCCTTTTTCTTACACTTTTCTCCTTTTTTTTTTCTTATTTTCCTTGTTTATCTTGACTTTCATCTAACAATTTAATAAACAAAAACTGACTTATACAGAATATGGACCATGCTGAAATAATAACGGTATTATTAAGAAAAGAATTCTTTATATGGGGAGGGAAGTGTACTTTTTAATTTATTCTGTACTTTCATCTAACAATTTAACATAGGAAAACTCTAGTTATGCATACGAGCTGAAATAGTAGTGTTATAATTAAGAAAGCCATTCAAATTACTTTTCGCTGGATGACAAACGAAGAACAAGCTTATTTATGATTGGGAGAATTTATTCCAGCTGAATCAGAATGGTCAGGCGTTCGATGCCTTTTAGATTTTGACATTGTCTTGTCACTCTTTTTGCTATACATTCGAAAAGGGCTAAGCTAACTCACCTCTCACAACTCTGTCAAATCAGAACTCTTCTGACTAACATTTCCGAACCCTAACTTTACTGATCATATTGTAATCTATCTTCCTTTATGACGTCATATCATGCTCAAACAAGTTAATGTCTCAGCATGTGGAGTTTACGTATTACACATGTTTCCAATACGTTTTTGGCAACACAAAGAACATTCCTAAATTGATTATTCATTCTACTTCTCTAACTAGTATAGTTATTCTAATATAATAAATAATTCTCAACATTCCCTGACTTGTATCTACATTTTAATGTCTTCCTTTTACCATTCTTTTTACTTAGATCGATTCTAGAATTCTCCTTTAATAAATATTATTTTCGATCCTATTTATTTTGTTTCTCTAATTACTGGGATCTGCCCCCTTCCATATGTAACATTTAGATTAATTATAGTTTTATTTTTTTGCGAATTTTTCAGGCGTGCTGTTCAGTATGGGACAATCGTGGAAGAACATGCGTCGTTTTGGGTTAACCTGCCTCCGAGACCTTGGAATGGGAAAACAGGGCATGGAGCAGAAAATCCTCGAAGAAATCTTCGAGATTAAAAGCATCTTCGAAAATTCTGACGAGAAACCGTTCAAATTGTACAGTCTGGTCGCAAATGCAGCGACAAATCTTATTCACAACATTATCTTTGGCGAACGGTAAGATGTTTGGATCTCATATTCCGGGTTTCGATCTCGTTTTATTGCAATGTTTATTTATTTCAGAGAAGAAAACAAAAGTCAATTAGTAAACGAATATTAATACAAGTACAAACAATTTTTTCTATATGTGTTCATTTTGCATTTGTATATCCTGTAATAATTAAAATGTTTCAAATATCAGAAGATGTATATATATATATATATATATATATATATATATATATATATATATATGTGTGTGTGTGTGTGTGTGTGCGTGTGCGTGTTTGTGTGGACATTATATACATATATATATATATATATATATATATATATATATAAATCAAAGACTGAAATTCAGTAAGAATACATGTTGTATAATATTGTACACATAAAGTCCAAATAAATATTATTAATTATTACCTTTGACAAGACGATTCGAAGCAGATAAAGAAAGCTCGATATAAAAGATGGAGTAATAATTAAAATGGAAAATCTGGGATAAATTGTGTGTGATTCTAACACAATTTAATGTTGCTATCAGAATTTCCATTATATATATATATATATATATATATATATATATATATATATATATATATATGCATATATATATGTATGTATATATATGTATGCTACTGGTACCATGTAACCCAGTACTACCTGCCTCATGGTCGGGTCACCGGCGACTAAACTGGTTCCCCTACCAGGCTTGTTTGGTGAGGAGGGCGGCTAGTCTCCCTGAAGGATTAAAAACAAGACCTCCCAAAGGGCGAATGAACTCTTTTTCTGGGTAAACGGCCAACTAGCACCGTGTATATTTGTGTGTGTGTATATGTGTATTGGGGTGGAGAGGGCTCCCGTAAGCCATGGTGAAGGCAACCCCTCTAGGAGAAGCAAATCTCTGAGTTAAAAACATAAAGCGGGAGACCAGTACCCGCATTAATCTGGTCTGCAGTTTGACTTGTTGCTGGCTCTCTTGCTCTTGCTTGTTGATGGATGTCAACATTTTGAACCGAGAGAGAGATTAAGCTGTCGTACAAAGCTAAAACTCTGTAACACAATCAGGTACAGATACTCCCTCGAGCTATAAGAAAAAAAGAAACGGTCCTATTGCGACGGAAAAGTTGTGACGCGTGTAGGTCTGAAATGCTGGAAGCATGTAGTAATTGATCTGCCACTATTATATGTATCTATATATCTATATATATATATATATATATATATATATATATATATATATAGGTGTATGTATGTTTATGTTCATGTGTATGTGTGTATATCTATATTTATATGTGTGTATATGTGTGTTTGTGTGTATGTGTGCATGTATGTATATGGGCGTGTGTATATGTATTTATGCATTTGTGTATGTATGCATATATATGTGTGTATATGTATGTATGTGTGTATGAGTGCATATTTACGTACATGTATGTATATGTAGGTAAGTGTGTGTATATATGTATGCGCGTATGTGTACGTATGGATGGATGGATGGATGTATATGTGTGTATGTATTTGTAGGTGTGTATGTATGTATGTATATCTGTATGTATGAGTGCATATTTACATACGTGTACGTATATGTAGGTAAGTGTGTGTGTATATAGGTATGTGCGTATGTGCACGTATGGATGTATGTATGTGTATGTATGTATATATGTATGTATGCATGTGTGTCTGTATACGTATGTATGTGTATTCATGGTGTATGTACATATATGTGTATGTTTACAAATATGTGTGTATCTGTATATATGTATATTCGCGTTTAAATATATATATGTGTGTGTGTGTGTATGCATGCCAATGACCGTCTTGTGTATATTTGTGTATAAGTATGTCTATGTATGCATATATGTAATGTGTATGTATGCATGCATATATGTGGGTTATTTGTATGTGTGTATGTGCATATGTGTATGCATGCGTGCATGTATATATATATATATATATATATATATATATATATATATATATATATATATATATATATGTATGTATACCAGTGACCGTCTTCAGTGTCATGTCTGCTTGTGCGTGTGAATTTTTTTTCGGCAGGACTAAAGTTAAGGTTATCTTCGGGCCCATGGACTTTCAGTACCTGAGGGAGTGGCACTCGTCTGACAAGACGTTGCAATCATCATCATCATCATATATGTATGTATATATATGTATATATATATGTATGTATATGTATGTATATATATGTATGTATATATGTATATATATGTATGTATATATGTATGTATATATATGTATATATATATATTTATATATATATATATATGAATATGTATAAATATATATGAATATATATATGAATATATATATGAATTTATGTATCTATGTATATATATGTATGTATGTATATATATATTTATATATATGTATGTATATATATACGTATATATATTATATATATACATATATGTATACATATATTTATACATATAATATATATATATACGTATACATATATGTATGTATATATGTCTATATATTTATATACATATATATGTATATATGTATGTATATATATATATATGTATATATATATATATATATATATATATATATATACGAAGTACCTTCAATAAGTTTCCTGAGTTTTGTCGTATAGGTAGTTATATTGAGAGTACCCACATTCAGCAATCTTCTCTGGCTGCATTTGTTCTACCGTTCCAACAACTTCTGGAATGCCCCATGAAAGTCCTCTTTTTTATCTTGTCAATACCCCTCGTTGCAGCCGCTTTCATGTCCTTAATTTTCTCATAACGACATCCCACAAGCCCTTCCTTGGGCTTTGAGAATAACCAAAAGTCACAGGGAGCAAGTTCTGGCTTATTGGGTAAGGAACTGTCTTGATGCAACCCTTGGTCAAATCGTCTGTGACAAGGATGAAGTTGGGCATTGATGAATTGTCCTGGTGGAATTGCAACTGACCCGATTTGAAGAATGATCGCCTTTTTCGACAGAATCTCTTCCTGAAATCTCTTAAAAGCTCAACTTTATATTCCGGGTAAACTGTCCGTCCAGGTGGTGGGGGGAGGGCGGTGCATGTAGATCATGCCCGTGGTTACAAAAAGGCGTCCTCATATGTTTCTGAGTATATTTGAACTGTCCGACTTTTGGGGTCTGGGAGAGTCAGCATGCTTTTACAGGGAACTCTTTCCCTTTGTCTATGTGTCATAGAAGTAGGCCCAACTTCAATCGCAGGTCATCAAGAACTGCAGAATCTTAATTTACCATTTTTGTGCTGGCAGAGACATGTTTTCCTTTTTCATCTTTTATATGAAATCTTGGGATAATTTTTTCGCAAATCCTCCGCATCTTCAGTTTCTTGCGAATAATTGTGTACAATTCCACACGGACATCAACTTATGCACGTATTGTCAATGTAGACACACGACGGTCCTTATCTGTGAACTTCTTTATTTGACAAATGAACTATATTGTTCTGACTTGCTTACTACTGCTACACCCTTCATTATCCCGCACAGCTACTCTGCTTTCCTTTAATTTCTTATGCTACTCAAACACTGATGTTCGTATCATGCAAGATGACCCAAAAGCAGTATGAAGCGTTCCATACGGTTTTGTTGTTTTTTTCAAGTTTAAAACAGAATTTTATTGCATATCCTTTCCCTAAAGTGTTTTCTCATCCAGATTGTATTTTTGAAATTCATCAGCTGTGATAATCATGCTTAGTAGCCTGCCACTAATAAGTGGAGACAACGAAGCAAATGAAAAACTCTGCGCAACATACAATCCAAAGCAGCAGTTGGAAAATTCGGTTGTATTTTATTTGAAAATATAGGTTCTTTTTTACCAACTGTCATAAAATAAAACCATAGATTAGTATTATGATCTTAAAAAAGCCTGATATTTTCATGTAGTTTCGTCCCATAGAACCAAAGATATGAGCATTACACTATTCAATTGGCTTTCCGTATAGATATATCCATATATTTATGGCTTGGCAAGTCTACAAGGGAGACAACCGAAGCAGAAAAACTGAAGCTGCCTGCTAGGACACTATATTACATACTGGTTATATTAAAGAAATGACGTATGTTATATATTTGTTGTTGGTCATATTCGTCTTTGTTCATGTTGTGGAGATATCATATTGGTGAAAGATATATTTAATACAGAGACAGGGACATTTTAACAGGGACATGCAATTCAATTTTGATGAGAAAGATATATAGATAGATAGAAGAGATTGATAGATAGATTGACAGTTATACTGTTTAACAGTTCTGGCAATGGGAATGTTTCTTTAAATATTTTCTTAATACTCATATTTTTGAGATGAGGATTTCAGTCTTTTATCATAATGAAGGAACATTCATTATTAATAATAGCTGAGGGGGACGCATTCTTAAGATCATAGACACATTCTTAGATGAGTTTATACACAAGGTCTTATAAATACAGATGAGTGGAAAACAAGTCTTATAATACAAATTCACAATACCTTTGCTGTTGAATGACAAAACATGAAGACGACAGTAACAAAAATATGGTGATTTTCGTTTATTCCATTTCGACCGGTTAATGGCTTTGCATCAAGGAATTCAAAGTCTCTACATGATTTCCTTCTTCTTACCTTCGCTTCCCAAGGCGGATGTCATCTCTATCTGTCCAACCCTGACTTCTCTCTTCTCTCCTAACTTACTTACTTCCTTTCCTCTGCCAAGCTCTAACTATATTGAGAACTCATAACGTCATTACATGACCAAACAACGTGCATATCGGACTCGTGTCCTGACATGCCTCACGTGTCTGAACATGCCTTGTTACAAAGAACGATTTCTCTAACCTAATTTTCAATTAACCCACTTTACAAATAAGTATAACATTTTCCATTGTTCGTTTTTAAAATTCCTTATTTTTATTTCATTTCTTTAACAGGCACAAAATTGCATTCTCACATTCCTTTTTCAATAATCAGATATCTAACTATTTTATGTGAACTAAGCAATGGGTAATTCTACATTCCATTTTCAATAACATTCTGTATTATTTATTTTAACTTATGATTGGAATGCTCAATTCCAAATATAGTTTCCCAGGTTCGAATTCCCGGCTATTTTATCTCATATTTACTCACTTACAAGAACAGGCGACTTGTTCTTGTAACATCCCTTCTATCCTTATTTTTTAAAAAAATGTACGCATTTGTAAATTCTAGTACAATTTTTTTCTTTATATCTACACAACAGCACGGCTAAGAAAGATCAGGCTAAAAGAATCAATTAGTCAGCCATTTCCAACTGACTTCACAATTATTATTTTTTTTATTTGATCAGACCCTCTCTGATCTTCTTGGCATTTACTTTTTGGGGTGTAGGGTATTCCTCCCCTGATCCACGTCAGCTGCTTTATCCAGCCACCCTTATGTCGTAAACTAGAGGTCTCACTTTACCTCTTTCGAAATTGACGACTCCTTTCGTCCCAAAAGTGCCCTGACGTATTCTTTTCCCGGTTGTTCTATTAAGTATGGCTTTGTTTTCCTTTTATAAGTATCTATGGCCCAATTTTTGTGATTTTTCTCTCTCATCAGAGTTTCCAAGATCCAGCAGAGATATCACTCATTCATGCATCTCTAAAAAAAATATAAGGTTATATCTTCTTACGTACCTAAATAGGAGAGATTGATAGACAGATTGACATTCATACGGTTTGACAGTTCTGACAATGGGAGTGTGTAGTTCTACATTCCATTTTCAATAACATTCTGTATTACTTATTTTAACTTATGATCCGAATTCTCAATTCCAAATCTAGCTTCCCAGGTTCGAATTCATGGCTATCTTATCTCATATTTACTCACTTACAAGAACAGGTGACTTGTTCTTGTAACAACTATATATACAAACGTAAAAAAAATTGGTCATATGTTATTGATTTCAACATATAGGTTGTTTTTTACCAAATGTCATGATATTTAAACCATAGAATAGAATTGTGATCTTTAAAATGCCTGAAAATGTTCAAGTAGTTTCGTCTCATATAACCAAAGGTAAGAGTATCTCAATATTCAGTCAGTTTAGATATATACATATATTAGTAGCCTGGTAAGGCAACGGGGAAGACAACCGAAGCAGCAAAACCGACAAATGTAAGGGAGAAACAGAGAGAGCCAGACAGACAGACAGAGACAGAGACAGAGAGATGGATCGATAACTGATATACCACCCTTTTTTTGGTAATCTTATGAGTTCTAAACCAGGCCACAATTACTAAATAAACATCCTTGCTTACAAAAATAGACAACGACCCCTTCACCTAAAATGATTGCTATTAAGTTAGTGTTCATTTTACGTTTAATAAATATCCCCCAATTTTTGAACCTATAATTTTCTTATCTTCGACAGTACTCCTTTCCTGGGATTTTAAACGTTATTTTCGTTTTCAGCACTTTCGAAACCCTGTAATAGTGGGAATTTTTAAGCATTTTTGAGGGTTGAAATATATTAGACCTTTGTATAATATTATATCATAATATATTATATTTTGTATCTACATAAAATTTTATGTATCTGTTTGCAGTATTTACTTAAACAGTGTTCGATAATTAAGTAGAGCTAAGTAGTTAGTTTTGAAAATATATACACAATTCTCCGCGGTTTATCCTCGTGA
>NC_136513.1:3195000-3217500 GCF_053919585.1 Euprymna scolopes
CGATGTTTTAACGTAGTTTTACATCGGAAGATGTCACTAGTGAACGTGACTATTGAATTATCCAAGCTGAACCCTAACGGAAACTACGTTTACATATCCAGCAATTACTAGTACAGTTTGCAACAATACATTACCATGTAACTGTATATATATATATATATATATATATATATATATATATATATATATATATATATATATATATATATATAGTTACACTGAAATGCATTGCTGCAATTTGCAACAGTAATTACTGGAAACGTAAACTCCTGTCCGGGTGAAAAATTTCCTAAAAAAAGACTGCATTATTCAATACTAAGAAATAAAATGCAGAAGGATAATTAAAGTTATTGTTCAAGTAACTGCTGTCACATTTCATGGTATGGTTTATCCTCCTCCTGCTACATTTGCTTAAATAAACCTGAATTATTGTTTATCAAATAGTCGTGTTTTTATTTTTCACTTAATCAGCGATATTGTGATTCTATTGTTGACTCTCGCCTCATATGTTGAACAGAAAAAAGAAAATAGAAAATATATAAAATAAAATAAAAAATAATAAATATTAAAATAAAAAAAATAATAAATAACAAAATAAATATAGAATAAGGTTTCTTAGTATGCAATAGGCATTAATCTAATTCTTAACGGACATGAACGAGAATCAAAGGTAGAGTTTAAATCAGGGTATGATAAATGGCAGTAACAAAACGGCCAAAAAAGTTTGGTTTGTGAGTACTTCAGAATCAACAAAAGTTTAATTACTTTGTTGGGCGACTAGAGGTTGTTTCTGTCAATGAAGTTTTACGGTGTTTTTAACGCCAATAGAAACGATGTACAGACGAAAAAGTCCAGTTCACCATAGTAAGTGTTCAGTTAAGCGCTTAACGGCAGTTTGTCCAAACGACAGTAAGAGTTTGGACACAGTTAAGATGGATCGTATTTAGCCCAGATTGGGAGCTCTTTAACAGACAGATAAAATGATAAACTAAATGAAGTAATGGCCACGACATTAGATATAAACGAACGTGCAGAGAGTCAATGATGCGACAAAACCCCAGAATTCACCTAACATAAAGCACCAGAGATTTTTATGTGTGTGTTATTTGATTTTTATGCTTGTGTTATTTGATTTTTATATTGTGTTATTTGATATTTATGCTTATGTTATTTGATTTTTATGCTTATGTTATTTGATTTTTATTCTTGTGTTATTTGATTTTTATTCTTGTATTATTTGATTTTTATGCTTATGTTATTTGATTTTTATGCTTGTGTTATTTGATTTTTATACTTGTGTTATTTGATATTTATACTTGTGTTATTTTAGTTTTATACTTGTGTTATTTGAGTTTTATGCTTGTGTTATTTGATTTTTATAATGGTGTTATTTGAGTTTTATGCTTGTGTTATTTGATTTTTATGCTTGTGTTATTTGAGTTTTACGCTTGTGTTATTTGAGTTTTATGCTTGTGTTATTTGATTTTTATACTTGTGTTATTTGAGTTTTATGCTTGTGTTATTTGATTTTTTATGCTTGTGTTATTTGATTTTTACGCTTGTGTTATTTGAGTGTTATTCTTGTGTTATTTGATTTTTATACTTTTTTTTTACAAGGGTGTCACCACTTATCAAGGCCCAGAGGCCACTCAAGGATAAGGGTTAATAAGTATACATTAGTCATTGTGATTTTAGCATAGTAAACAGTGGGAATTTTGAAACTTGGATTACTTAGGGGGACGATTCAATTAGAACTTGTTCACATTGGACTTTTTCTTTTTTTTTTTCATAGGTATCAACTCATTTTCAAGGTCAAAGAGGCAACTCAAGGATAAGGGTTAAAGAATGTACAGTAGAAATTGGACAATATAATAATCATTAGTAATGAAAATTTGTTAAATTTGATAACTTATATGGAATGGCTCATCAAGAACTTATTTACGTTAGACTTGAAGACAACCATATTGTAGTCAGCCGGAAAGCAGGAAAACGGAAGACAATTCCACAGGCGTGCAGTTCTAATAAAAAAGCTTTGTTCATGGAATCTACGTTTAGGTTTAGGCACAGAAAAAGAGTGGGGGGAATTATTGATAGTGTTTACAGCTAGACGAGTGTTTCTTGTGAAAGTTTGGCGAGGGGGGACCATAGATTGAAGCTCAGTCGAACACTTTCCATGAAAATAACGATACATCAGAGACAAACTCGCAACATCTCTTCTGTGAGATAGAGGTTGCAAGGAAGAGAAAAGGACATCTCCTACGAGGCTACGAAGTCTATTTTGAACTCTATCAAGGCAGGCCAAGTCCTTTCTAGCAGCTCCTGCCCAGATGTGGCAACAGTATTCCATCCTTGGACGTACCTGGCTCTTATATAGATAGAGAATTGCATCAGCAGTGAGATATCTACTGGATCGATAGAAAGATCCCACCATTTTTCCAGCGACCTTGGCAACAGATTTGATGTACGTGTTCCATTTAAGATCAGGAGTAATGGTCAATCCAAGAAGCTTGTCAAAACTTGAGGCCTCTTGAAGACGAGAGCCATTCATTTCAATTGATGCCAGATGTGGATCAGAATGTTGATGATGTAAAGAGAGGAGCTTGGTTTTAGATGCATTAAAAGTAACCAGCCACTCCTTTCCCCATTGTACTACATGCTCAAGATCAGAGGAGAGAGAATTGGAGAGAACTTGGTCGTTTACTGTCTTAGATGTACTACCATAAATGGTAGTGTCGTCAGCATAAATGTCTACAAATGATGTAAGGATGTGATTTGGAAGATCATTAATGTAGATCAGGAAAAGAGTTGGGCCCAGGATGGACCCCTGAGGGACACCGGCATTAATACTGTGGGCTTCTGATTTTTGTCCCTCAACTACTTCTCTTATGAACCTATCAGAAAGAATTGATTTAATAATTGAGAAGACATTTCCAGCTATACCATAGCTAGAGATCTTATGAAGTAAACCTTTATGCCATACCCTATCAAAGGCCTTAGATATGTCAAGAGCAATTGCCCTAGAAAGGTTGCCTCCGTCGAGAGATTTGCTAATCCTTGTGTTATTTGAGTTTTATACTTGTGTTATTTGATTTTTATACTTGTGTTATTTGAGTTTTATACTTGTATTATTTGATTTTTATGCTTATGTTATTTGATTTTTATGCTTGTGTTATTTTAGTTTTATACTTGTGTTATTTGAGTTTTATTCTTGTGTTATTTGATTTTTATGCTTGTGTTATTTGATTTTTATACTTGTGTTATTTGATATTTATACTTGTGTTATTTTAGTTTTATACTTGTGTTATTTGATTTTTATGCTTGTGTTATTTGATTTTTATACTTGTGTTATTTGAGTTTTATGCTTGTGTTATTTGATTTTTATACTTGTGTTATTTGAGTTTTACGCTTGTGTTATTTGAGTTTTATACTTGTGTTATTTGATTTTTATACTTGTGTTATTTGATTTTTATTCTTGTGTTATTTGATTTTTATACTTATGTTATTTGAGTTTTATGCTTGTGTTATTTGAGTTTTATGCTTGTGTTATTTGATTTTTATATTTGTGTTATTTGAGTTTTATACTTGTGTTATTTGAGTTTTATACTTGTGTTATTTGAGTTTTATACTTGTGTTATTTGATTTTTATACTTGTGTTATTTGAGTTTTATGCTTGTGTTGTTTGATTTTGTACTTGTGTTATTTGATTTTTATACTTGTATTATTTGATTTTTATACTTGTGAGCTATATGCTCTGCTCGATGGTTGACAATGCGTAAAAGAAAAAGACATGGCTATAAAAGATAAGGAGATGAATGAAAACTCCACATCACACCACGGTCAGATCGCGAGCCGTCGGTTGGGCCACGTAGTATCACAATATTAGCTTTCAACTAGACAATTCAGATAATATGAACGCAAACCAATTACGGATAGCTATTATACCTATCATACACATATATTTGCATGCATAGAATGATGTAAGCAAATGAAGATTAATTTTATGTTTAAAAAATAAATAAGAATTAATAATTTCTATTTTTTATTATTCGCACTGAACTAGTCAACTTGTTATATTTACGACGATTCCACCGTTCCGGTTGATGTAGGTTGTCCAGGTTTCAGTTACATCAGCTGAAATGCTGTGTATGTAACAATCAAGCAGAGAATAAAACACCAGTACAACCACCGTTATTTGGTTTTCTTAAATACATTTATCCAAGGGAAGTCTCAAAATAAAGAGGAAACGTTGATGTACATATGACTTGGTTTGTTTCTTTTTTGTCTCTCTCTCTCTCTCTCTCTATCTCTCCCTCTCCCTCTCTCACTCTCTCTCTCTATATATATATATAGAGAGAGAGAAAGAGACAGAGATCTATAGCCTGACGTATATCTGTATATATATATATATATATATATGTATATATATATATATATATACAGCCTGACGATTTCTCATGAGAATTAAACGCGGAATATTCGGTGTAGCTTAATTGCCATATATATTTTCATAACTTACTATATATATATATATATATATATATATATAACTACTTAATTTATTCACATAAAATTAATATACGAAAGTGTAGATTTATGCGTAAACTTTAAGTAGTTACTTAAAAAGTGCTCAATACGTAGGTAGAGCTACTTAGTAATTTATAAAAAATATATAAATTTTATAAATTACTATATATATATATATATATATATATATATATATGTATATATATATATATATACTTCAGAATAATTTTATTTAACTATCAGTTGGTATGGAAACCTGTGATTATAAGATTTATAAGATATTACTGGCAGTAATATTCTATAAGTATTATCCTAACTAAATAAGAATTGCTCGATCTGCAAGATAGAGCAAATAAATTAGATTGTGATTCAATGACTTGCAAAAACCCCTTATTGAAATGTAGTGTTTAAGTTTCATATCAAAGATTTTTATTATTCTAAGCAAGACAAAGAATACTTTAGAAAATTAATCTCCTTAACCTATAGGGTTTCTATGTCTTCCATCTCATCAGAGGAGAGAAAGTATTAGCAAATACTTATAAAGGTATGTACCCTAATTGTTAAAGTCAGTGAGACATGGAAAGTCAAAATCAAAATAATTAATTAGTCAGAAGTTCTGTAGCAAGAGGATTTGAAGAAAAGGATATGAAAATTGCAGATCCAGATTGCGTGGTAAAATCCATAGTGAACGTTCTTTAAAGCAGTTGGGTAATAAGATCCAAGTTGCATATTGGGAAATCTGCATAGCTGAGTAGATATCCGAGTCGGGCAAGTTATTGTTCATGGGTCCAGCGAAAATAATGCAAACGATACGGTACACACACCCACCATGCTGGTGGAAGCCTTATCATTAGAAGTCTATATTATTATTAGTGGGGTGAGGTTTTAGATGTAGGGAGAGGAGGTAATGGTAAAAGGTAAGAAGTGGGGTGAACACATCTCTATATATACATACACACGCACACATATATATATGCATACACATACACACACACACACATATATATATATATATATATATATATATATATATGTATATATATATATATATATATATATATATATATATATATATATATATATATAATTACATAGAAGAAGAGTTATCTCTTTAAATAAAGTTCAAAGACCCATAAAAAAAGATTGCCCGGTCGCTTAATTGAGGTCAGGTTGTGTACTGGATATAGAGATAGGACCGAGAAAGACAGGGGAATAAGAAGAAACATAGGGATAAGAATAAAAATACAAATAAAAAGAAAGAGGCCAAAACGCAAATGGAATAATGCGTTTTTTTCAAAATTTATACTAGCTTCATCTGAATTTCCTTTGTCAGTTTTAATCGAATTAGCCCAGGCAACTCAACTTATATCTATTTTGGCATAAGGTGCTATTGTTGTTAATTTAATACGCATTTATAGTTTCTTTTCAAACGGAGGATTGATATAAAGGTTTAGAACATACTAATGTTTATGAATGAATTGTAAACCCAGGGCTAAGCGTATTAATAGAACGTTTTATTTTCATTTGATAATCCTAACGGTAATAGACTGATGTTAAATAAAAATTTTTAAAAAATAAAAATAATAAAAAACTAATAATACCTTACTGAAAAGTGTCTAAAGAACGGTAATATCAATAACATTATACCATTTAATAATATTTAAATTGGAACATGTTTTCTACACATTTATTTACATACACACATACATATGTATGAACATATATATGTACACACGCATGTACACATTCATGCGCGCATATATATATATATATATATGTATATATATAACCGTACACATACACATACACGAAAGTACACACGGTTACACAATATATCCATACTTACACACCCATATATACCCACATATACACTCATATATACAAAAGTATAGATTTAGACATAAAGAAAGTATACCAATAATCACACTATTAATTATAATAATCATCAGTGTAGGTAACATAACTACAATTATCATAAAAACATTTTTAGCCCCTACACTGCTAATTAACATTAAGAATCTGAGAAGAGTAGGGCTGTGTTACTATGGCTATAGAATTGAATTACTTTAATAACAACAGGGATGACACATCATTGAGTACTGTGACGTAATCAATCATTGGGGAGCTTTAGATTCCCCCAGGAGCCCGAGGGGCCGAATAACTACGCGGAAATAGATAATCGTTCCCGGGTAACGGCAGATAACCCGAGAATTTAAAATAGAGAATATGAATATATATTTTTTATTTCATGTCAAAATAGATATTGTTTGAAACCAGAGAAATATAATTTGCAGTTAAAATTGATGACAGGAAACTTGGAGCGTAATATTGTCTGGCCTTGGTGAACTCAGAGTCAGATGTCAGTGCTGACATGATTACCTTAGAGGTTATGGGAATTAGTATGTCTGTAGATCTCAGATCCCAGATTCGGGAATTGTACACACACAAATATCTGGGATTTTGCGATATCGTGGCGAAATCTGATTGTCGTGGGAAACTTCCACCCCATCCACATACCTCACTATATATACTACTGTCACACGAAAATTAGTAAGTTTTCCAGTTTAGTTTCGAAGAGTTTCTGAAAGAGTTGTGCGCGAAATTCGAGATAACCCGCCGTTCCCTGGAGCCGTGACTCCTCTTCCTCCTTATCCACCCATCTGATGCTGTCTGTGAAGAGAGTTTTAAAACTTTGAAAACTGATTAAGAACTGAACGATATTTATAAAAAATATTTGTACATAAATTTGTGAAATTAATTCTGTAGAATAGAATTTCACGAGTCTGTTTTCTTCCTGGCTACGGCTTCGATATTCGCTTTCAGCATACAGGATTTAATGTAACAACCCTCAGAGAAGGACCAGACGATACGAGCCGAAAGTTCCAGATAAACAGACGTCCTAGCTAACCTTCATCAGTGAGGGGTTACTATATAGTTCTTTCTTATTTATATGTGCGAAATTATAAACTCTTTAATTAGGAAGCTACATGTTTTTGGAAATACTATTCTAATAAGATCTCAGAGTGCAAATTACGTGTACGAAATTAAAGTGTAATATGTTAATGTGTGTATAGTGAGTTCCTACTTAACATGTACATCAATAATAAGAGAAAGTTATTATATGGATTAGAAGAGATTATTAAGAACCTATCTTTAGAAAGTGAACATATTTTTATTAGCAAAGTTTTAGTTTACATTTTAGTAAAAAACGATGCGTATTTAGTATTATGTGTTTACCCATTTACATTTATACAGAGAGTGTATGTTATTTTATTTTAAGATGTATGCATTTAAATTTTTTCTTGTGCTAAAATCTTGACGCTAATTCATTCTTGGTATTTATTATGGGTTTGTTAAAGGTGATGATGTTAACTGCTTCAGATATACAAATATTGCAAAATTTGTCCCCTGGTGCATATGATCTTGATTTATTCAGTATGCTCCATTTAATCGAATAGGGAATTTTTTGTCCTCAAGGCTATTGATTAATTTGGTTAAGGGTGTACTATTATTATCATTGTTTTGAGATCTTTCATTTCTGAAGAAATGTAGGTGGTTTGAGATTCTTTTATTAAGTTTGATGATACACCTATATACGTGAATTTTTTTCCTTGTTTTATTATTGTTTATTTGTTCATCAGTCCCATTGCTAGTGAGTCTTATATTGGGGGGGGGGCTGAGTAAAGAAGGGACCTGAAGATTCATAGCTCGGGTACTGGTTAATCCTATTCTGGTCTTCACTGGGAATTATATTATTGGATACGTTAGATTGTTTCAGTTGTTATTCTTAGAGCCCTAATGTTTTCCTGTGTATGCTTGCGTCCTGAGTGCTTCGACTATATTAATTTTTTCCCTCATTTGATTGGTTGTTTGCATGTTTTGGTAATTGTGTGACTGTGTAGGCGTATACCACGTCTTTGTGTATGCCATCGTTAATAAGAGAACATTTATTTTTATTTTGGCAGTTATATTTGTTACTAGGTATTGGGTCAACTGGTATGTCCAGCGCTTGTTTAATTTTCTTGTTATTTGTCGAAATTATTGTCTGTTATAGATTAGGCATTGTAAAGTATGAATTTTTATAGAGTTTTTGTTTAATATTTTACTATAATTATGAAGGTATTTGAAGGGTTTTTGCACTATTCTAAAAAATTCAATTGGAATGTAAGTTTTTACATTGGAGCTGAAAGGAGGATTGAACCAAATGGTTTTTTACGTCTTGTTTTTCTATTCTTATTAAATTGTTTTTGGTTTGGGTTTATGTAGGGGGCTGTATACTTAATGAGGAGAGTTATATTGTTAGGAACATTTTGGCTTATTTTGTTTTTGATAGTTTTTATTGTCATACTATAGGTAATTACAGAATTTAGTTTTCTCACTAAAGGGCTTTTTTGTTATAACTATGCTTTCTTTATATCCTGAATTCTTTAAAGCATTCTTGTAGAATGTCGATATCTGCTCAAAGGCTTTTTGTCAGCTGATAAATTTAATATTCTTTTGGAGATAGATGGAACTATGACTTATATATATATATATATATATATATATATATATATATATATATATATATGTGTGTGTATGTACGTGTTTGTGTGCATGGAAATACATGTGTAGAAAACCTTTTTCGAATTAAATATTATTAAATGGTATAATGTTTTTGATATTACCGTTCTTTAGACACTTTTCAGTAAGGTATTATTAGTTTTTTTATTATTTTTATTTATTTTTAATTTTTATTTAACATCAGTCTATTACCGTTAGGATTATCAAATGAAAATAAAACGTTCTATTAATACGCTTAGCCTTGTGTTTATAATTCACTCATAAACATTAGTATGTTCTACACCTTTATATTAATCCTCCGTTTGAAGAGAAACTATAAATGCGTATTAAATTAACAACAATAGCACCTTATGCCATAATAGATATAAGTTGAGGTGCCTGGGCTAATTCGATTAAAACTGACAAAGGAAATTCAGATGAAGCTAGTATAAATTTTGAAAAAACGCATTATTCCATTTGCGTTTTGGCCTCTTTCTTTTTATTTGTATTTTTATTCTTATCCCTATGTTCCTTTTTATTCCCCTGTCGTTCTCGGTCCTATCTCTATATCCAGTACACAACCTGACCTCAATTAACCGACCTGTCAAAATTTTTATGGGACTTTGAACTTTATTCAAAGAGATATCTCTTCTTCTGTGTATATGTATATATATGTATATGTGTATGTATTTGTATGTATGTATATATGTGTGCGTGTGTATATATATTTAGTATATGTATGTATATGTGTGTATATATATATTTAGTATATGTATGTATATATGTGTGCGTGTATGTGTGTATATATATTTAGTATATGTATGTATATATGTGTGCGTGTGTATATATATTTAAATATATGTATGTATATATGTGTGCGTGTGTATATATATTTAGATATATATACACATGTGTTCACCCCACTTCTTACCTTTTACCATTACCGCCTCTCCCTACCATCACCCCACTAATAATAATATAGACTTCTAATGATAAGGCTTCCACTAGGCTTTGAATTATTTTCGCTGGACCCATAAACTAATTTATACAAGAACTTGCCCGACTCGGATATCTACTCAGCTATGCAGATTTCCCAATATGCAACTTGGATCTTATTACCCAACTGCTTTAAAAAACGTTCACCATGGATTTTACCACGCAATCTGGATCTGCAATTTTCATATCCTTTTCTTCAAATCCTCTTGCTACAGAACTTCTGACTAATTAATTATTTTGATTTTGACTTTCCATGTCTCACTGACCTTAGCAATAAGGGTACATACTTTTTAAAATATGTGATAATATTTTCTCTCCTCTGATGAGATGGTAGACATCGAAACCCAAAAGGTTAAGGAGATTAATTTTCTAAAGTAGTTTTTGGCTTGCTTAGAATAATAAAACTCTTTGATATGAAACTCAAGCAGTGCATTTCAATTGGGATTTTTTTAGAAATTCATTGAATCACTATTTAATATATATATATATATATATATATATATATATATATATATATATATATATATATATATATATATAATCCAAAGTAAAATTAAGTTTACAAGCCAACATCGTCTGTAAACTTGAATCAAACAATAATATCATTATTTATATAATAGTCCCAACCAAATAAAAACTCAATAAAATAAAAATAGGTAATAGAAGCACGCAATTTAATACTTTAAGTAATTTTGTAAGAATTTATTGCTCGTCAGAATAGTCAAATAAGAAATAATAAAGTTTCCGGAATTCGCGGAGTTTCAAATTAGTGCGTTACTCTGTTAGTGCGTTTTCGAGGAAATATATTAGTAAATGTATATAATAACAAACGGCTTTAGGCAGAGATGCAGTTTATGCCTCGAGGAAAAAATAAGAATCCTGAAGTACCAACACAGTAATCTCCTAAACAAACGAGATGAACTGATGGCCAGATGTAGACATAAATGTAAATTTAAAATAACCAATAACTCTAGATCCGACGAACAGAGAATTCTATAATGGTAAAGACACCGAATCTAACACCACTAGATTAGTTACGATAAACCATCCTACCCCACCCCACTGGCAATTATAGTGTTGTCCGGTATATACTCGATAATAACTACTTTACGATTTGTTGTCCGAAATCTAAGCTAGGCATATATATATATATATATATATATTTTTTTTTTTTTTCACGAAGTACCTGGTTTATCCAAATTACTTATAAATAAATGAGATATCCTTAAGATAATAATTTTTCTCTGCAGATAATACATTAGTTATTAAACTGAGTTAAGTCAAAAAGACCAAATACTAAAACTAGATATTATTAGATTTGATACAAATCAACACAAAAATATAATTATTTTACTTATTTCTTTATGCGTGCATGAGAATAATTTCGTTGTACGGAGTGAATAAAAGTATATATTAACCGAAACTAGATACGTCCTATCGGATTGGGGGCGATCAATATTACAATTTCCCACTTCTTAATCAATTAAGAATTGAAATATTAATTACAACGACCGCTATAATCACCAATAAAATTATGTACATGAAAATATATAAAATATTAAATACATAAGACTCAATTTTTTTAAATTCATAGTATTATATTACGAATACAATATTTAAATGAATTATAAGATAATATTTATTTCTAACTAATTTTTACATAATAACATACAGATAGTTTTAACACTTTATATATAATATTCTTTTTATTTTTATTTTCTTATTTTTATTTATTTATTTATTTATTTATTTTTTTATTAATTTATTTATCTTTTAATAGACCTACTTTCCATGACTCAATTTACTATAGGACGCGTGTACAAACATCCAGTTTATTTCCCTTACTTTTCTCAGAGTTTCTAGACTAATATGACAGTTAACATTAGATCACTGCTTCCTCTTCTTTTCTTCCTCTTTTTTTTCTTCTTTTTTTTTCTTCTTTTTTCCATTACGCGCTGTTCTATTTCTTTCACTATATATCCGTATACTTTCGCCCCTTCTTCCTAGGTTAGTAAACGCGTGTCAAGGCATTTACATGTCAGAACGTACATCTTAGAGGCGTGTGTGTGTGTGTGTGGGTGTAGGTGTATGTGTATGTGTTGCGTGTGTGTGTGTGTGTGTGTGTGTGTGTGTGTGTATCTATGGTTACATCGAGCTGCCGCTTATAAGTGTCTAATCTAATATTTTTATTTATTTTTAATTTTTAATTTTTATTTTTTTTAAATCCCTACCACCCTCTCTATAAATGTATTAAGTGGATTGCTACTACCACCACCTTTGGTTTTTTGAGGGTCGAAGCCCGATCTTTTCTTTTCTTTTTCAGTATCAAAAATGTAATTGTCTGATTTAGATGCTTGAAAATACCATAAGGTTGAAATAAATTATTGCATCGACAATTATGTAATTTCCGTGTTATATTTTTTATATTATATTATATTTTTTATATATATATATATATATATATATATATATATATATATATATATATATATATATATATATATATATATATATATATGGCATAAGTATTATGCCGCATGTTTTCCTTGAACCTTTCTTCAGGTAACGATCATTGTTTTTTTCTTTAAACATTATCTTGATTTTGAGGCATTTCCTAAAATTCAATATTTCCGATGGTCGTGACTTTATTCATGCTGCCCGAGATGAATCTTCTGTTCAATTGAAAATACATTCTTAAAAAGTAGTATATTTTGTTTCTGAAAAAATGAGAAATTATATATTACATTACGATATATGAAGATGAAATTAGTAAACTTATCTTAATATTATCATTAAAAATAGTTCTGAAATTTTGTAGCAGAACGTATGCCTGATAATGTATATAATAAATTTATAACTTAAAATATTGCAGCATTAAGATTTTTTTTTATAAAATTTATAAAATTATATATAAATTCTTAATGCTGCAAAGTTTTAAGTTATAAATTTATTTTTTCTAGAATATCTTGTACTTTTCTTTTCCAGTTTTAACAACTAGTCCTTTACTTTTCCATGTTCAATCTTAACCATATTACTTTTCCAGCTCGCATTTTTCTATTGTAGTAATGTATATAAGTTAATCGACATATATTATTATATATATGCAAATAAATCAACATATAATCCATATAAAAATAAATTGACATAAATTATAATATATATAAATAAATCGACATATAATATATATATACAAATAAATAGACATATATTATTATATCGACATTTATTATTATATGTATAAATACATCTACATATAAGATATATTCAAGTCAATTTATGTATATTATAATATATATGCAAATAAATCCAGATTTACTATAATATTTGCAAATAAATCGACATATAATATATGTATACAAATATATCGACATATGACATATATATGTATATATATATATAAATCGACATATATATATAAATCGACATATATATATATATATATATATATATATATAAATCGACATATAATATATGTATACAAATATATCGACATATGACATATATATGAATATATATATATATAAATCGACATATATATATATATATATATATATATATATGTCGATTTATAATATGTATACCAATTATTAGAAGTATTAGCCGCTCTATATTTTTATAAAGGCGGGATTCTATTAATGTGTACACATAAAGCTTTAGAAAAAAACGATTAGGATAATTTTAAATTGTTGATATTCTCTACTAATTCGGAATATGACTTTAATGTTCCTATTTACTTGCTTACCTACAAGGGCAGAGTTAGACACAATGTCAGTTTTTAATGTGGGGAACAGATACTATAGTGTGATCTTGACCCGAAGATCATAGAAGACGTCACATGTTCCTATATACTTGCCTCCCCATACTGACAGAGTTAGACACAAGGCCATTTTTAATGTGGGTAAACTCCACCCGAGAGCCACATATCGCATCACATGTTGACTTTAATATTATTTTTTTTTAATGTTTTTTTTTTATCAAGAATCACGGTATCTTTCATTAGCTTTACAATAGTAAGGAAACTTTATTTTAAAAAATGTCCTTTTTACACGTTTAGAATGCAATCCATTATTTATCTGTGAAGAATGCAATCCACTATCTATCTGTGAAGCTTAGTTAAACATATATAAGAAATAAAGTGAACAAATTATAATGTACTGAATCCTTCTAAGTAGAAATCCGCGGTTACTTGTCAAGTTTATTCAAATTAAAACAAATTATTTGTTTTATATCCAGTATTAATATGACTTATATGACTGAAATGAGTTGATAGTTGGATTAGTATATAAACTAACAATAATTAAATGCTAAACATTGTTGATAAAACGTACGTCGATTAAAGTGCTAATGCTTCAGATGTAGACTTTGTCTGATGAACACAAAATGATAAACTGACAATCTCCCATGTGCTGTTGCTTTGATCTCTACGGCAGATAAAACTTATTTTTGTTAAATAAATTCTAATTTACTGAAATCTATTATCCAAACTCCATTGTTTTCTTTATCAATATTTTTTTCAGAGGAGGAAATATATCGAACGGTTGTCGATATTTTCGTTGCTGGATCTGAAACTTCCGCTACGGCTCTTCTGTGGATATTCCTATATGTAACCAAATACCAACACATCCAAATTAAATGTCGCGAAGAGATATCAAAAGTAAGTTGCGAGTAAAGAAAGCAAATATTTCTTTGATGTCCACAATGATTTATATATGTCCATATTCATAATCTTCTATTTGTATACACGTGGGGTTAAATCCATCCGCGCCACTGTTTCTAGCTTCCTCGAAATTACATTTTTAGATTCACGTTCTGTAACTAAAATTATCATGTCTGAAAAAAAAGCGTTCTTATACATACCTTACTGTAAATAGACTGTTTTGTGACTGAACTGTTAACAGAATAGAATTCAATTAAATTTTATATAATTTATCTTTTGTTTTATTAAGAATAAAATTTCACGCATTATCTGGAATTTGTTTTGAAGCATGAATCTCTAATAGGTGAAACTATCAAATATTCATTATGTAAATAAAATTATTTCGAATTAATTAAACACTTATCTTCGAAGAGAGGAAGTTTTGTAGAATATTTACTGAAATACTTAATAAATAGTAGTGCAGAAATCTCGAAAAAGAATAGAAAAGATAATGATTATCTTTGTTAGTCATAACATTGTCATTTACGCTTCGTTATTTCGTATCAATTTATTCACTAAAAGCTTATCAACTTATTTAACTTTAGGAACAAGATTATTGCTGCCGAAACTTTGTTACGTAGTATAATTAGATCTGGTGATCGCACATTCAATATGGCACTTGTTTGCCGTTACATCAATATCACTTAGTATTCTTTCTACAAGACAACATTTTAAATAATAATTTTCGATAAAAACTTACTGGAACTTTTAAATGTGGCAGATTTTTCCGACAACATATATATAATGCTTATTTTTATTGTTCAATTATATCTGCGCTTTGAGAGTTAAAACAATAATGTAGACTTCTAGTTAACCATCTTTTATAGATGGTAAAGCACGTCATTAAGCAAGGCTGATGTCTATCAATACGCTCATCCTAGCATGTACATTCATTCCCATATTATGCATTAATTAAATATAGAATTTTGGTAGTAGCTTGTGCTATTTCTACCACGCAATCACTTGTGCTATTTCCACCACGCAATCAAGGCTGTGACCTACTTTATTCTCGCCAGTAACTGTACGTGTTATTAACTATCGAATGCTTTTTTGTAACAATAGAAGTATTGTGAGTAAATTAAAGTGTAAACCGAGAAATTTAAGAAAAATTATTGCGTATGAACATTAATTTGAAGATAAACAATACCATAGATTATTGTATCATGATTAAATAAAAAATGTCTGCCGGGAAATAAACTTTTTCAAATATTGCAAAACGAATAGACCCAGGTTTATTTGGTCTAAATCTCAATTATAAAGCATTGAATTTTCTAATCAGTTGCTGTTAACAGTATAACAATCTAATTAATATAAATTGTTTATCAATACGATTTTTAGTCCTAATTATTTACTTGCAATACATTATGGCAATCATGCAATATTCGTATGATAAGTTGTAAATTGAAGATTTGATAATTATGTATCATCATCAGTAAAGAATGTTATTTCATTCTTCTAAGTCTTTAACGGCATTAATCACATGAAATATGTAGAATCAACTTCTTAATATCATCTGTGTTTTATAATTTAGGCGAGATGTTCATTAAGAGTGGTGTGTTATAATAAATACTCATAAAATATATCTCTATTAAATACGTATGTTTTCATTAGATTTATATTTTATTTAAATATATCTTAAATATATTGAATATGAATGTGTATTACAATGAAATATCAAAACGACTAATTGACAGATACCTCAAGACCAAAGAGTCGAACGAGATGGAACAAAGAAAGCAGGGAATAGATCAGACAATTCAGACGGACACATACCATTGTGACATTTGTGTAAAGATTGGGAGTTAAACGACACATCTGCGAGAGAGAGGTTGCTGTGAAGAAGGAAGCGTGGAGCTAATCAAATTAAAGATATGTTTCTGCAATTTATCAAGAACTTTGAAATGGGACACAGATTCACCAGTCTAAATATGACAACAGTGCTCCATGATGCCTTCACTGTAGATTTGTAGAGATAGAAAAAGTGTTTAGAGCGATAGAAAGAACCGGTTTCATGAAAAATAAGAAAAAGCAATTGATTTAATAAATGATATCTAAATAATTGATGAAACAGAAAGGCTAAAATGTTTAGAGAATATTCAGAAAGCCACCCATAATAATATCAAGGGGAAAATTGATCTACTTTCGATTGAAGAGCAATAATTGAGTCTTACCAGGATTAAATGAAACAAGCCATTTATTACACTAATCTATAATAGAACACAAATCAATTTCTACAGTAATTGCATTTTCAACTGAGAAAGATGGGCAAGGAGGAATACCAGAATATAGTGTGGTGTCATACGCATAAATATTAATTTTCTTAATAATATTCACTGGAAGGTCATTCACATAAAGAAGAAACAGTGTTGGACCTAGAATATAGCTCTGAGGAACATGTGCGTTGATATGAAAAGAACAGGAAGATACTACAACAAGATTTACTCACAAGCTTCGATCAGAAAGGCAAAACAATGAACTTTAACACCAATACCATAAGATTTTGTCGAACGCCTTTGAAATGTCAAGTGCTTTGTCTCACCGAATTATTCATAAACGAGCAGATCAGTTCAGTTACAACAGTTAATAGATCAGCCGTTGACGGAAAACCAAGAAATCAAACTGAACATGAATAAAAAGGCCCAGACATTCCAGAAAATGTACAAGTTTGCTGTTTATCAATCTCTCAAAAACCTTGTTTATAACAGACAGAAGACTAAAAGGTCGATATTTAGTTGGTTCAGATCGATCACCAGTAATAATAGGGATAAAAAATGGCTCTTTCCAACAAGAAAAAGGACGGCATTTTAATATGTGCGTAATTTTTCCATTGCGTCGTTTCCTCAGACTAATGTTTAAATAGTATTTTGCTGGGTGTAACGTCGAGGTTTGAATTAGTATTTCCGTTGACCTGTGATACTTAAGATGTTATATCTTCATTGCTCAGATTCAATGAGTGTATCTTAAGTCTGTTTGTTCTTTCCATTATAAGGTTTTGTTTACCGGTGACAATACTAGATTATAGAGTAAAAATAATTACAGTAGCTAAGACCGTGCAATTTTTGTGGACATAACTTAAGATTAGCGAGAGAGTAATAACACTCGCTATGTATAGAAAAGTTATAAAACAGAGAGATAATGGATCTTATGAATGTTTACGTTGTCATAATTAATTTAAATTTTTCAGGTGACCGAAATGAATCGAATGGTCAATATGGGAGATAGACAAGCCATGCCTTACGTCTGTGCCACTATCCATGAAGCACAAAGAATTGCTACCGCCGGTAAGTAAATAGCAAAGATTATGAAGAGCGTTTTTCATTCGAGTTGTAACAACACAACACATTAACACAATTTTATTGATCATTCTATTTTACGTGTTAATAAAAGATTAATGGAAATAAAACAGTGTAAGAAACAGTATAAGTCCACGAGTATGGACGGAAACGAAAAGGCTAGGATCACCACGTGATGTTAAGTGTATGTGACGTTATTAGGGACAAGAAAAGTGTTAAATATGAAGAAATGATTAATGTCCTCTAGGTAAGAAATAAAAAAAAACGAGTACCGTACACTTGTGTCGAAGGCAGGATTATATCTGTATGCGAGTGTGTTATAGTAATCCACTTGTGTGCGGCTATAGTATCCATGAGGAGTCCGTAGTGCTTTTTAATGAAAAAAGGCCAGACAGCCAGAGGAGATTTTTGTTATATCCGAAGAAGGCAGATTGGTGTTCAAAGAAGTGCAGCGGTATGAATCAGGTCGCTTGTGCTTTCTAGCCTGGGAATTGACTTTATTGTGGTTAGAAGCAAGAAAGAGAAGTCTTACCGTGGGTGCTCAGCTAGTGAGTACAGGCGAAGAAAAGGAAGAACAAACATGGCGGCCAGCATTTTTATTTCGTCCGTTCTCGTATAATCTCCTGTGTGCGTGAAGATGGAACCTATAAACGATGTTCATTTCTGGGTGCTGGGAGATGATTCCCGGCCAGCCAATAGAGAAGAGACAGAGGACTGTAGCGATAATCTTTCTTGAAATTCCGTTTGTGTATTTGAGGTGAACCCCCCCCCATTTTACGTCAAGCTATTTCGGCGATGGCCAACGCAGGTTTAAGCAATATGATTAAGCCTTTTAATGGCGACGGTGGTGTGGTGGCGTGGCTTAAAAAAGTGGACCTTGTAGCAAGGATTCAGAAGCTGGATGATGTGGCCGCAGTAATACCACTGTTTCTGGAAGGGGACGCACTGGCCCTATATTTGGAGCTCAGCGAGCGGGAACAGGGTTATGCAGACGCCATCAAGGGTCGACTGATCGAAGCTTTTGCAGAGGGGCCTTTCGAGGCCTTTAATAAGTTGAAAGAGAAGAGGTGGACTGGTGAATCTGTGGATGTCTATGCGAATGAGATAAGGAGATTGGTTGAGTTGTCGGGCATCAGAGGACATGCCACGAGTCACGTAGTCAAGATGACTTTTGTTACCGGGTTCCCGGAAGAAATATCGAAAAGGTTGCAGCAGGTACCGGGGGTGGAGACGCTGGATGTGAGTGAGCTGCTTAGAACTGCGAAAATTTTAGTGAGCACCTAGCCCACGGAGCCTGGAGGAACGACAGCAACGGTACAGCAGGATGTGGGCAGGAATCTGCCAAACCCGGGGATCGCATGTTTCGAATGCGGGGGACCACACATGAGAAGAGACTGCAGGAAGTTCTTGCAACGGACAGTGTGTAACAAATGCAATCGAAGAGGCCATTTAGCGGTAAAATGCACAAGTTCGGGAAACTGGCGAGGGGAGGCCGACGCGCCAGCGGCCGCCCCGATTCGAGAATAGAGGCGCACCCGCAGCAAATGCCCAAACAGAAGATTGCGGTGGAAGGACGGGAAATTATGGCCCTGATTGACACTGGCTGCACCACTACCATGGTGCACACTACCCTGGTCGGAAGATGGAAAGGGAAGGATGAAGTAGTGGCATTCGATGGGTCGCGAGTGAAGTGTCGAGGGAAGAAGACCGTCACTATTGATATTGCTGAACGTCGGATGAGGGTCTATGCAATTGTCACTGATCGCCTGGTGCCTGGCGTCCAAGCCATCATTGGAATGGATGTTATATGCCGCCTTGGAGGTGTTACCATCACATGTGACAATGTGAGGTTCGGACTAGCTGAGTGCGCGGTGACGGAGAACGCCCCCAGAGGGATCAACAAGGCCGGGGAGGAAAGAAAATTGTCGATCAAAGATCAGGACTTCCGAGCCGAATTCGACGGAGAGCGGTGGACGGTGGAGTGGGCATGGAAACATCAAGCGCCATCGCTGACAAACAGGGTGGCGTGCTACACAAATTCGCTTAGAGGAGGGGCGAGAAAGGAGTTTGAGCAGGAAGTCGACCGATGGATTGAGGAAGGGATACTGATGCCTTGGACGGATGATGTGGAGTCGGGCATTTTGCCGTTGATGGCCGTTCTGCAAACAAATAAAGGGAAAGTAAGACCGGTCCTGCATTTCCGAGAGCTGAACGGCCATGTTAAGTGCCATACGGGAGGCGACACCGTAGATGTGTGCAGTGAGACCATAAGGGAATGGAGGCAGATGAATGGGGCATCTACATTGGTAGATCTAAAATCTGCCTATTTGCAACTCCATGTTGCCAAGAAGCTCTGGAAATATCAGTTAGTCAAGTACAAAGGCAAAACCTACTGCCTTACACGAGTAGGGTTCGGGTTAAATTCGGCACCCAAGATTATGTCAACTATCCTCAGGAAGATTCTGGAGACAATGGGAAAGGGAGATGGGGTAGTGAGCTCATACATAGACGACATTCTGGTGAATGAAACTGTGGTAACTGCCAAGGAGGTGGTAGCTCATTTGAAGAAATTCGGGTTGGTCGCCAAAGAGCCGGAAAAATTAGACGGAGGGGCTGCTTTGGGCCTAAAACTGAAACGAGGTGCGTTAGGCGGCCTAGAGTTTCGCAGGGGAAACGAAATCCCACAACTGAAGCAGGAGCTCAACAGACGTGAACTTTTTTCCATATGCGGAAAGTTGATCGGACATTACCCCATTGCTAGCTGGCTTAGACCAGCATGCAGCTACATAAAGCGACACGCCGAAGGACAAGGATGGAATGATAAGATGGGAGAAAGAACGGTCGCCATGATGGAAGAGCTCCTGAAAGAAGCAGAACGGCAAGACCCAGTCCGGGGAACCTGGAACATACCGCGAACATTGGATGGAGTCGTGTGGTGCGATGCGAGCAGCATTGCAACAGGGGTCGTTTTGGAAATTGGAGGAGTAGTTGCAGAAGATGCAGCCTGGTTGAGGAAAAAGAATGACGTCAGCCACATCAATGTGGCGGAATTAGACGCGACAATAAAAGGAGTCAATCTGGCCTTGAAATGGGGACTACGTGACATCTGCATCAAAACAGACTCCGCCACGGTGTTTGCTTGGCTAAAGTCTCTCATTTCAAGCGAAAAAAGGATAAAAACGAGAGGTACTGCTGAGATGTTAGTGAAGCGCAGGCTTGGGATGCTGGCTGAGCTGATGCAAGAGTTTTGTTTGAAGCTTCGCGTAGACATGGTGGCTTCTGAAAAGAACCGAGCAGATGCTCTCACAAGAGTGAAGAAGAGTTGGCTGTTGCCAAAGAAAGATGTTGTTGCTGCATCGGATCTAGATGATGTTGGTGTGCGAGAACTGCACAATTTGCACCATATGGGGGTAGAGAGGACTTGGTACTTAGTGAAAAAAGTCGACCCAAAAATCACCAAGGAGCAGGTGAGGCAAGTGGTCAGGACATGCGACAGATGTCAGTCGATTGATCCTGCTCCAAGCACACATGAAGCTGGCCAATTGGAGGTGAGTGGGACCTGGGAGAGACTGGCATGCGATGTCACCCATTACAGGGGTGGACTTTACCTTACCATGATTGACTGTGGGCCCGGGCGATTTGCCCTATGGAAGAAGCTACATGGAGGAACAGGCAATGAAATAGCGGCAATCTTTGATGAGGTGTTTTTGTAGCGAGGCCCCGTGGAAGAGTTGTTAACCGACAACGGGACTGCGTTCAAGTCAGTAGCAGTGACAGAAGTACTGAAGAAATGGAAGATCCAACAATTTTTCAGAGCTGCCTACAGACCTAGTGGCAACGGGATCGTAGAGAGAAACCACCGCACAATAAAGGCAGTTGCGGAAAGAGGAGGCACCTCACCTGAGCAAGCCGTCTTCTGGTATAACATGTCGCCTAAACTGGGACAAGTACCAGAGACGGTCCCGCAACTGTCAATATTTGCATATTCCTGGAGGCATCCCAGGGTTGAGCCGGCAAGCCGAGAAGTAGAGGCCACAGGGACAATTAAACTCGGGGATGAGGTATGGGTGAAGCCACCGGGGGCGCGCTGCACCACACAATGGAGTAGGGGTCGCGTGACTGGGAGGAACACTAGTAACAACATTGTGGTGGGAGGAGTCCCGAGGCACATTCTTGACGTCAGACCAGTTGAGGGCGAAGCAGTGGAGGGGAGTGTGCAGCAACAGGAGGAGGACGAGACACCTCAGAGGCCAAGTAGAGAGAGGCGACCGCCACAGTGGATGAGAGACTATGAAATGTGATCTTGAGATCAGGGAGGCATGTGGTTAGAAGCAAGAAAGAGAAGTCTTACCGTGGGTGCTCAGCGAGTGAGTACAGGCGAAGAAAAGGAAGAACAAACATGGCGGCCAACATTTTTATTTCGCCCGTTCTCGTATAATCTCGTGTGTG
>NC_136513.1:3222500-3450000 GCF_053919585.1 Euprymna scolopes
AAATAACCAGAGGGAAGTTATAAACTAATTTTTGTAGTGATTTCAATCCTTTCTAAATAAAGGGATTCAGTAGCGCCCCGGATGGCTCCTGATATACTTGGTTGCTCTCTAATAAAATTGATTTTATGTTATTCATTATATTTTATTTAAAGTGAGTCAAAAAAATGAGTTTAAAACAAATCAGTTCCAGGGTAAGTGTAATGAGAGAAATAAATACATTTTAAAAGAATCATGTTAAGTATACTTTTTATAAAACTGCTGTTTTATGTACGGCTAAAACAAACTCTAGGACAAAATATTTTCATAAAATAGCAGACAAGGTAAATTATATATGCTGCGTAAAATAGTGGGTGCAATAATTCAGTAAGCCACTTTCAACGTGGTAGATGCGCTTAATCCAAATGTACTCAGTACTCTGAATACTACTGGTATGTGTAATAATATAACTCTTTAAGGAAATAAATATACAAAGACGAAATAGAAGTACAGAAGAGTAGATTTAATTGTATATGGTATTTGTTTTCCTTATTTACTTTTTATATCAGATGTTTATATATTTTATTTACAAAAAAAAACATTAATCATTCACCCAAAGAGAACATTGAAACAAAAGAATATCAACTTGTTAAAAGCGCATTTATTTTGTTAAATTGTTCAGTAGAATACAATCTTAAAAATACAATACTAGTTCGAAAATATTTCTTTTAAAGCATGAAAATAGTCAAACAAAATATTTTGTTAAAAAAATGTAGATTTAAAGAACATAGTTTTACATGAAATTCGTCCATTTTTAATGTGAATTTTTATCAACTTTCCACAGTAAAATATAAAACTTTATTTTAAATTAAATCGGAAAATCACGGATTTCTTTTATGTTGTGTTCATTTTGTTAAAAGTTAAAAATGTTATATATCTATATAATTGATGTGTAAATAATTGAGAACTTTTATTTTATCTATATTTAAAATACATTCGGAACTGTTTTATAGAAATGTTAATAATATTTTGTGTGCTATTGGTTTTCTATCGAATAAAACAAATTTCTAAGCTATCCAAAAATTATTAGCTTTATAAAACATATTTAAAATATATATATATATATATATATATATATATATATATTTCTCATTCTGTGAAATTTCCATTGCTTCTGTTAGTTTATTTTTATTCATTATTATTAGTAGTATTAGTATTAGTAGTAGTAGTAGTAGCAGCAGTAGTAGTAATAGCAGAAGCAGTATCAGTAGAAAAGAAGTAGTAATATAGTATTAGTGTTTACATATTTACGCTTCTACGAGACAAAATGTTCTATTTTAATATGAGGTAGTATATTCTTAATTCGGGGGGAATTTGTAATTTTAAGAGGTGAAGTTTGTCGCTGGGAGTTTTCAACCTATTTTATCGGAAAGAACACATGAAAATTGACAATGAATGTAAAGACGATATCACCCTCATTCAAATTCTAAAGGAGGAGAAAACTATACTGAAACAAGAGTCCCGGCTGGAGAGCATAGAAACGTGAACCCCGTTACAGGGTTATGGAACATGCTCTACTAACACATTCTAACAAGAACAAAAACAATGGAGGGAGAACTTGAGGGAATAGTTTTCAACTTGTCCAAGATATGTTCTACCCTCAAATCTAACTTGCCAGCGACTACTAGCAACTGGACTACTACCAACACCTGTATCAACACCACTACTCAAGAAATCGCCGGGACCAGATGATGAGTAGTTTTCTTTAGACAAAAAACAATGCAAGATCATTGATGGAGTCCAGATAACGGGGATAGAAGAAAGATCTTAATCGTTAAAAGTACAAACTACGAGAACTATAAAGAAAACATTAAAAACATTTAATGTTGCTCTCCAGAGACTTGCCCAATACAATAAACACTCGCGCATATGAACACGACTTCACATGCTGCATGACTCTAGATTGTCAGAAAAGCATTCGATGGATTCCAAAAGCAAAATCAATGCACAAAACAAAACACCACGCTAGAAACAAAAGCTTCAAAATTAGCTAAACCTTTGCAGAAATAAATCGTCTCAGATCAAACAATTCCGTGTCGCCGCTGGAGTGCATGGATGGTTAAAGAACATAATCTGCATGCTAAATATAAAGCAAACGTTTTGCAGCTGAAGAAAATAGCGTAAATACTTGAGGGAAGCACTTGCCAAAGGAAGAAAAATAAAAATAATAGAGGAAAATTCGAAAATAAACAGTTTGAACAAAATGCAAGACTGAGAAGGGACACAAGAAAATTAACCGAAAATGAAAGAGTTGGAGGATCATTGGAGGCCTTCGTTTGAGACTGAAAGCACAAAAAAAAAATGAAGATACAAAATGGGTTAGACGATGTTAAGAGCCACGAAAAGACATAAGAAATGTTAGCGCCAGAGATAACAGCGGCAATGATAAAACACAAGTTGAAGACGTTCATGAATTACAAATGACTTGTCATAGATAACATACAAGATTTCTGGTTCCAACAACTAACAGCATTTTATAGCCATTATAGCAGTTGCTTCACTAAATTATTGAGAAGTTATTAGGCCATACCCGCATATCAAAAACGAGTTAAACACAACACTTATCTAAGTACAGAATAATCTGTTGTCTCACTGTCGACCGGAGTATACCTAGAAAAGAACAAGCAGGGTGCATGAAAAGGTGTTCAAGCACCAACGACGAGTAGTTGATTTATAAGACAATAATTAAGGAGTAACAAGGGAACCCAATGCATGTCTTAGATGATTATAAAAAAGTCATATGATGGTGTATATTTATATAATATGAAACCAACCCTGGCTATAATATATAAAACATGAAAAATAATAATGTCATTGATTCTCACTAATAGAACTCTAACTATCAACTAAGGTTAAAAGCAGAAGAGGAATCTTCCAAGAAGTTAGTTTAACACCGTTATTATTTTGCCCGGCAATAGATTCACTAAGCAAGTTACTTTATAAAAGCCAAGAGGACCTACAATCTGATTCATGGCCCCCAAAAAAGATCCGGACAAAATATTGAAACACATCCTCTTAATTGATGTCTTCAAGCTATATGCTAGCTCAGATGCTGACTTAAGTTGATTTTCTGGGGTCGTACGTACATTTCTCCAGGATAACGGAAAATATATAGTACTATAGATCTAGAAAGAATTTCTAAATAGAAAACACAACTTGATGAAAATACTGATATCAATGACCGAGAAGACCAGGAAAATACAACTACTTTGGCATTAAAGAGAACGATGCAATACAGCATAAGAAGAGAGATAAAATGGCAGTGAATATATACTCCGTATAAACAAACAGTAAAATAAACGGTAAGTACTATTAACCAACTACTTAGTCTGTGATAACATGCAGCTTTGGCATTGCTGTCTGGATAAAAAAAGAACATAAAAATACTAAAGGCGTAAACGCGAAAAATGTTGCCTGTACTGATTAGCACATAGAAACTAATGGTGATCAGAGGAACATGTGTTATAGGTCTTACGAGAATTTATCATCAACATCGTGTGAATATTGTGAGCACCGGATAATATCTGGTGAGTTAGGAACAAACAAACCATCAAAATATACATCAATCACAAACAGTTTTAACAAGACTGTCTTACAAATGAAAACGGAGCAAAAAAAATTCTGTTAGGAATATAGGCCAAATAGACGCAAAATACACAGATTTTGATTGCAAAAACAAGAATGAAAGAACCAATTGTGTGCAAAGTGATTTCTTGATGAATTCACCAAGAACTACATGGGTAAAGAGGTATTATGAACTGGTTTAAATGAGTATCAAGAGACTCGTTTAACTATGATCAGAAGAGAATTATAATGGATTCCATATAGTACGGTTAGATGACAAATGCTTTTAATATGGTGATTTGTCTCGACAAACAAAACAAGTGCAGGTTCTGCCACAATAATTAGAAAAGAGTGTGAGCTACTTGAGATCCAGCTGTAAGGTCCTGCTAGGGGACAGCTATTATACTAGGCGACACAATGGAATGTGTAAATGAAGAACAGTTAAGAATAAGTAATACAACATCTATGAGTATACATTTTTTTTTAAATTACATTTTCACCCCAAACAAGGCAAATTGCCACTTTGGTGTAGGGGGCTACTATCAGGGGCAACAACTACTGGGGTACTATGTAGGGATTTGGGCAGCAAGGTGTCGGTTCACGTTACACTTGAACTTCTGCACGTCAGTACTGTTGGGGAAGCAGGGACCTGGAATGGAATTCCAGAGTCTAGCGGTTCTGGGGAAGAAACTATTGGAGTAAAAAGATCTTTTACATCTAGGGATCTCTACAATGTGGGGGTGGGATTTAGCAGCCTGTCGGGTTTGTCGAGGGTGCTCACGTCGTGGGGGCACAAGTGATTGCAGTTCGTCAGAGTATTCACCACTAAAATACTTGTAGAAAAGGCAGAGGGATGCAACATTTCGTCGATGGGACAGAGGCTGAAGCTTAGATGCCAGTTCAGGGCCTATCAGGTTTGCGACTCTCTTCTGAACCTTGTCAAGGAGCGAGAGACTAGTAGCAGATGCACCAGCCCAGATGTGGCAGCAATACTCCATACATGGGCGAATGGTGGCCTTATACAGGTACATGATACTTTCGGGTGTTAGTAGTTTTCTAGCACGGTAGAGAGAGCCCACCTTTCTTGCAGCGACCCTGGCAATGCCTTCAATGTAATTGTTCCAACTCATGTTTCCTGTGAACGTTAGGCCAAGGAGTTTGAAAGATGGACTCTCAGATAAAGAGTCGTTGGCCATTGCTATGGGTGGTAGAGAGGGTTTCTTGTAATTATTGAATGAAACTAGTTTAGTCTTGGCAGCATTGAACGCGACCAACCACTTTTGTCCCCATTCCACTACAGATTGGAGGTCTTCCTCTAGTGTTTCTGCCATTTCTTTAGAAATGTGTTCATTCGTCTTCCTGTCGTGCCTGCCATAGAGTGTAGGGTCATCAGCATATATACCCATCTCAGAGGCAATGTTGTCGGGGAGGTCATTTATGAATATCAGGAACAATAGAGGTCCAAGGATAGAACCCTGGGGCACCCCCGCATTTATATCATATTGTTTAGATGTACGACCGTCGAGGACAACCTGGATTTTTCTCTTATCTAAGAAGGATTTAATTATGTTAAGTATTCTACCAGTGATACCGTATGATCTGATTTTACTGAGGAGACCCTCATGCCATACCCTGTCAAAAACCTTAGATATATCTAGAGCTACCGCTCTGCCCTCCCCCGCTTTGTCCAGTGAATGGTATATACGTTCAGAGATTACAAAGGGAGTAGGAGCAACAAATAACATTAGTAGAAGTGATTGTTCCCAATGAAACAGAGTTAAACAGACCTGAATGGGAAAAGATAACGAAATACCAACGTCATATACGAGATATAAATAAACTGCAATCTTCAGAATATCTCCATCGTCATAGCACTTACAAAGGAAACTAAAATCATAGAAAAGAATAAACAAGATTATCTGTAAATATAAATGGTGAACCAAGTGCAACAGAGATTTAGACTTTTGCACAAAAGTGAATGGTTAGAATATTTACAAGGATTTTCAGTTTGAAATTATGAGACGGTGAGTGATTTTGCCATCCTATATGATGCGCGATTTTCAGCTAGAACAGAATAATTTGAAAAAAATTTAAATATGGAAAGTTTATTTTCTTGTGAAGTCTGTATGTCAGCATTTTTACAGCATTGTGATTTTAAAATACAAAGGCGGACACTTAAAAAGATTGTAAGAATGTTAAAAAGAAATATTTTGATTTGAAAAGTCTCAAGTAGCGGTTGAATGTTAGACACCCGGTACGGTTTTCATATCAACAACAGAAGCAAATTACGTGTTTACTCAACGTGTGCAATAAATCATCGTTTAAATAGCAAGATCGATCTATTAAAAAATATTAAATTATCATCTGTTAGTTAACAAAGAAACATTCAAATTTTACGCATTTAAAAAAAATTGTTTAAAAATAACAATATAAACGATCAAAAATGACATTAGTCTTTATTTATTTAGTATATTTTTTGCTGCCAATGTTTTTCGTCAGTGATGATAAGACTAATAATTTTTGTAAAAAGTTGTGATCGACGCATCCATCTTATTCATGTCATGAATAGCGTTTAATTTCTATTTTAGTTTTGTTATGATTCGTCCCATTCAATTCTGAAGAAAAAAATATATTCTTAACGATTACTTTTTTAATATAACATTTTTCATTTCTGTTTTAATCTCACTATAGTTCCAAGCACGATCCCGCACGTGGCCGAACAAGACATTACCCTGGGTCCGTATGATATTCCGAAAGGGACGATTATTGAGTTTGTGATCTCTGCTGCTCACTGGGATCCCACATACTGGAAGAACCCCATGGAGTTTGATCCGAATCGATGGTTAGACGAGGAAGGGAAGCTGAAACAAAATGATGCATTTTTACCTTTCTCATTAGGTAAGGAATATTTAGATTCAAAGGTACTAACTTAAAATATTAACAAAATATCATCTGTAAATACCAAATGACTTCACAGGATTATATAAACCAGAACAATGTTGGAGCATTGTAATTGTTTGGTTATTTACAAAGAATGAGCTGCTCCCACATTGCTATAGAGCCCTGGATGAAACTAAGGTTCTTTAGCATAAGTGTTACAGACGTGAATAGCGTTAAAGGAAGTTCGTCAAGCTGACGCCGTGAAATGTTCACAATCAGTTCCAAAGGCTTTATTACAATTGATGCTAATATCAGTCGCATGTTTTGTTGTTTTGTTTTACGCTCAGCATGTGTGTCATGAAGCAGTCATGTCTGAAATTTTCCAAGCAATGCTGACGAGTGAAACTTATTTTTCTTGACGAATAGCATTCTTAAAATTATTGCCAGCATAAATCAAAAAGAGCGCTCTGCACAATTGTAAACAACAGGTGTCACGTACTTTATAGTGGAGTTAAAACTAAAAGTCTAGGGAACATCTCCTCCGGTAAATTTACTAAATGTTCAGAGAGCAACTTAAAAAATTATATATATATATATATATATATATATATATATATATATATATATATATATATATATATATGTGGGGGGTGTATTTATATTTATATATGTGTGTGTGTTACAGAAAAGCAGAAACAAATCGATACCGTCGGTTTCAGATCCAACAGAATGTGAGCATCTTGTGACCGTATTTGTTGGGCTTTCTACGGCCTCTCTTTATATCCATTTTCCCGGAATTGGTGTCCTGCACGCTGTGCAGAATACTGGGTGGTGTACAATTTTGGATGTTAGTTTATCATTTTTATTTTTGGTTGTTTTTATTTTATTGCTGTTTTTAACATTTATACATATCGCTATCTTATATGGTTTTTAATAATCGACCACTGAGATTCTTTCACTACATCCTTTCATATAGTGCTAGTCTTACTTTCCTGAAATATAAGTTCTACGGTTACCTGCCATGCAACAAACACACGCACACGCACACACGCACAGACACACACGCACACATAAATGCAAACACACGCATATACAGACACGCACAGAAACACACACACAAACCTGCACACACATGCACACACACATGCATACACACACGCATGCCCCCCAAAAAAAACACACACACACAACCAAACACACACGCACGCGCACACATACATGCATACCGACACGCACATGCACGCGCACACCGAATTTGCAAATAGTCAGGAAAAGACAGGATAAACGCTTCCAAATCAGACATAAGTGGATTCTTTAGTATATATAATGTAAATTGTAGTCAGTTTAAAGGTTTCCAGATCACACATAAGGAGATTTTGTAGGTATATAAACTCTAAATTGCTAGTTATGAATACGGTTCTCGGTTATTCTAATAGATTATTTCTGTTGTTTTTATTTTTTTATTTAGCATATAATACATCAATCACACGTAAAAATAGAGATTTTCGTAGCTTTTATCAAGGAAAGAAACAGGAAAAATAAAATAATGTGTATCAGTGCTGATGCGTCGAAAAACAGTATGCAAGATGTAGGTAAACAGAATTTAGCATGCTAACGTACGTGTATCAGAAAAATGAACGTGCACGGCATATCTAATGTATTAATGTAAGCATTCTTTGCTTATAAAAAAAGAATTTAGGTCAATCGAACGTGAAAAATGAAGTTCTATCTAGCTTTTAATAAGAAAAGAAAAAATGTTTATGTGCCGATGTGTCGAACATTATTATGTACGATGTAGGTAAACAGAAAAGATTTAGCACGCTAGTGGGTTAAAATTAACATGTACGGTGTATCTAATGTATAAATATAAGCATTGTTGGTTTGTAAACATTGTCTCGATGTGTCGTAGTTGTTTAATGCGTTTATATCTTGTGTATTTTATATAAAAGGATTGCCCTTTATATAGAGTGTAGCAAATTTTGTAAATTTTTGGAGCGTTTGTTTTTGTAATAAGACTAAGATTGTGAAATGAATAGTCATTTTCATCCAATGAGATTTGGCGGAATGTGAGAGAGAGGAGAAGTTATTATTTTTAAATTGGGAAATGGAAAAATTATGTTATGGATAAAAGTATATAACCCAATTAATAAGGGCGCAGCCCCATATCCATCGTAGGTGTAGAAATTCTCTCGGTGATGACTGGGGTTGGTAAGAGTACTTGGTATTTAGAGGGGAAAATACAACCTACTTTCTCTAACGATGGTTGCCATGTTGTAGATGGCGCTACTAGGATGAAACGTAGGATTTTATTATAACGACGAAATGTGTCGTAAATGGCGTTCTAAAGTTACATAAGATGGTGGATAATAGTGTGAACATATTAAATATGTATTGTGGCATCTGTTGTTCCAACTTCCAGTAATTTGGTCGACAAGGAAATTTCTGCAATCAAAATATTGTATAGGAGATCATTATTATTATTATTATTATTATTATTATTATTATTATTATTGTTGTTGTTGTTGTTCTTATTATTACTATTATTATTTTCATTATTATTATTGTTAATGTTATTATTATTGTTATTATTATTGTTATTATTAGCATTATTATCATTATTATTATTATTATTATTATTATTATTATTATTCTGGCTAAGAGTACTGAAGCTTTTGTTTATGCAGCACAATAGCAGGCATTAGGAGCATGACTGTTCGAAAAAGTGCTTCTAGGAGAGGAAATTGCTGCAGAATGGCGGATTCGTGGTAAGACCTCAGAGTCAATTGCGCACCTTGCAGCAGGGTGTAGTGGACTGGCCCAGAGAGAATACCGCAAAAGACACGATCGCATTGGACTCCGGACATGTTGGGAGGTGTGTAAGATGGTTGGGGTGAAGGGTGCTTGAAACTGGTTTGAAGAGGTGTCTGATGAAGTGAGAAACAAGTGAGCATGGCAAGGTAGAGGTATGGTGGGACAAAAGTGTCATAGCGGCCAAGCAATTGGAACATAATCGTCCGGATTTGGTCGTCATTGACAAAGTCTCAAAAAACTGGCAGAGTGTAGACTTTTTAATACCCTGGGACAAGAATGTGCGAGCGAAGGAGAATGAGAAGTGGAGCAATTATGCTTCATTGGCCTTGGAGATAATGCGTATACACGGAGTTAAAACACAAATAATCGCAGTCGTAGTTGGTACACTAGGAGTAGTATCAAGTCGTCTGGAAGGACAGTTGAAAACCTACAAATCCCCGATGTTTTAGGTGGGTTTCAGACCTCTGCGATCATAGGTACTACCAACATCCTTACGAAAATGCTTGATCTTTGAAGCTTCTGGTTTGAAGCCGGGATTAAGGGAAATCCTCTGGAAATGAATGCCATCCCTTTCCAGAGAGGCGTTGATAAACAAAATCAGAGTTATTATTATTATTATTATTATTATTATTATTATTATTATTATTATTATTGTTGTTGTTGTTATCATTATTATTATTATTATTATTATTATTGTTATTATTGTTGTTGTTATTATGATTATTATTGGTGGTGGTGTTGTTATTATTATTGCTATTATTGTTATTATTATTATTATTGTTATTATTATTATTGTTATTATTATTATTGTTATTATTATTATTGTTATTATTAGTATTATTGTCGTTGTTGTTGCTTTTCTTCGTCATTCGTTTTTTCTTCCTTATTTCATATGTGCAATAGCAACTTTTTCCTTTCTATCACTTTCCTTAATGTGTAAGGTGTGAGTACTGTTACAGCCATTTTACTTTTAAAAAGACACTTTTCAATCACAACGTAGAAACAACGCATGCTTAAAAGCTTTTTAAAGTAAGATTTGAATGTACATGGCGCTGGAGGTAAGGATGGCAATCCATATTTTTCCAGCATATGTTCTTTCTTCTATCAATACCTATCTGTCTATCGTTTTGCTTTCCGGTTGAGGCATATTAACTTATATTTTAAAGCGTTCATTTCCATCTGAACAATGGACACACAGTTAAATATGCCGAATAACATTTTACTTTGATTGATAAATTAAATCAAGAAATGGGTCTTGCAAATAACGATTCAACATGGGAGTATTATATTTGGGCGAAATGTTCAGTTCTACTTACTTGTTGAAACCAGATTTTTTATTCGCTGCCTCTTTCCCCCGACCTAAAATAGAAGACCTGCATTAGATCAATTGTGAAAATCACTAGAAAGATGGCGATATCGTTCTGTCGCTCTAGAAAGTATTTTACCCTCAATGCAATACTCTACTTGTACAAGACAAATACGAACATGATGGAGTACCGTTATCACATTTTGCGAGGAGCTCCTAAATGAAATCTTTCCTACCTGAACTGTGTACGAAGATTCTTAGTAATTTAGTGTGAGATAATCATTTCGCAATTCCCACTCCCGTCTGTCTCACAGAAGAGGCGTTGCGAGTCTGCCTCTGCTCTATCTATATTTTTATGATAGGTGTTCGAATTAGCTCTAATCGATAGCCTGTCCTCATAAAATATTCTCAACAAATACTAGCCAAGCTAGAGCCACCACCAACGGCTTTTTCTTACTCCCTACATGTATCCAAAAATAAACGATAATTTAATGAGCAAAGTTTCTTTTTTAGAAGTGTCCGTCTGTGAAACGCAACGCTATTTCTAGGTTTGTCAATCTGTAAAACTCAACACTACTTCTACGCTGATTATAACGTGGTCATCCTCAAGTTTAATGAGAATTACTTCCTAATGAGCCACGCATTAAGATAATTTCGGCTGCTCAAGTTCCCTCGGAGCTGATCTTGTCTAACCATCTATCTAACACTTAACCCTTATCTTTGAATAGCACCCGGGCCTTGATAAGTTGTTACCTTCGTTAATTTTTGTTCACAATTTCTTTTTCAGTGTTGATAGATGATGGAAGAAAAAGTATGATACGTAAATAAAACCACGCGAAAAATTCAGTGATTGAAGAAGTTAAGATTAGTTATATACTTCTGAGATATGATGCCATATGTTAAGATTAGCCTATAGTTGACACATCACATATTAAATCAAGTTTCATCATTTTTCACAGAAATGCTCTGTGGAAAATAAAACAATTCAGTTTTTATATCATAAAACGATAAATACATTTGTATTTGTGATATGCCGATATCAAATCTAACATTTGTCTGCGCTACGAAGTCACAAAATAAAAGGATTTACATAAAAAATCTAACAAATACGTTAAAGAAAAAAACGATCGATAAACATAAATTAATGCGAGACAATACGAAGCATAAATCAGATGAAAACTTTTTGTAATATTAAGATCTAATATTGAATGCAAAACGTAGATGATAATATGGAGGTTTCTTTTTCAAGTCGAAAAACGTTGCATATTTTAAAAGGTAGATAAAAAAGAACTTGGGCTATTCAACAATATTTTTCACATTCTGGTCACACCAACAAATTAATATAATATTTTATATATTTTTAATGACTGCAAGTGTGGCCCTGTTTAGTATATGGGCTTCATATTGTCAACGTCTAAATATTAAGAAGTTGAATTAATCTGAAAAGATGTAAGAATATAAAACAGCCGTTGTAAAACAAACCAAATACTATGCATCTTCATGTTATGAGGATTTTCTTTCAAACTTTCTATATTTATAAAAATTTATTTATAAATTTATATATTTTAATTTACTATATTAATAAATTTCTGTACTAATAAATGTCCATATAATTAAATGTCTATATTAATTTCTAATTTTTTTTTATAAATTCCGATCGCTACGTAATTTTTAGATTATTGTTTATTTTATTGAAAGTTAATAAACTAAAATTATTTAAAATACATTACTAAATTAAAAAAGTAATTATTTGCGAAATGAATAAAATCACAAAAATGAAAATCGATTTTTATGTAATAACGAGTTCACAATAAAATTTGAGTGTGTTTTCATAAATCGCGCCATTTTATTAAGTGAAGTCATCGAATTATGTAGTACTGGATTATATGTTGGCTATGCATTCGAATTCATAAAAAAGTTTCACGGGTCCTGGATAAATAGCAGATAAGTAGTTTACAATTAACTCTTCCAAATGATGCGTTTATTAAATAATCGCCATGTAATTCTGCTGTGTTTGCATGTATTATCTATGTAGACCTGTATTCATAACAAGTGTTGTAGGTTTTAATTATGTAAATTTAGAATTTTGCTTTTTTATGTCTGTTTTTTTTTATTTATTTTCTTTTTACATATTAAGGTCCACGGATGTGTATGGGCGAACCTTTGGCGCGAATGGAGCTTTTTCTATTTTTTACGAATCTAATACAAGAATTTGAATTCCTGGTCCCGGAGAATCACCCCATGTCTCTAGAAGGAATCCAAACAGGCGTAACATTTCAACCGCACAACTCAATGGTATGTGTTCGCGCTTTAAACTAATGATTACCAACAAAGAATAACAGATACAAATAACACGCGTTTTTGAATGAAGCTTATTAAATTTCGAAAGAATTTTGTAATACTTATCTGATTTTACTAACATTGCGAAAATAAAATAAATTTTATGAACTTTTTGACTTTGAACAGCTAATGTTTGCAATATTAGATTGTTATTGTACTTGCATGTTATGTTATGGTTTGCAATAAGCCACAAAGAAAACAAAACAACGGAATAGAGTTTAAACAATGTATTACTGGAACAAAGAATGTAAAAAGGTTAGAACTGAAAAGAGTAGTAAACGTCACCGAGCAGGCGCGGGTCGCTCTGGTGTTTAATCCACACCAGGGATCAAAAGGTCTATGGTGCATATAATGGATAGAACAGTCCATTTGGAGGGTGATTCCGCCACAACACCTCCCTCTCAAGCTGATTTCCGCGGTTGTGAAAATTAGTATTTCTTCCTTTTGAGGCAGACCACCAAGGGGTCGGTGCGCTTCCTCTTTCTGCCGGAGCGTCTCGGTTCTGACATCCTTTTGGGGGGTCTATGTCAAAACAGTCATACACAGTTTCAATCGCCTCACTGCCGTCCTGCGGTGGTTCCTCTTGATCCTCGTAGAAGCGTTTCCTGATTTGGTTTAGGTGCAACCTATGTTGGAACTTTGAGCCCTGAATGATGTATGTAACATGGCTGATTCTTCGTAAGATTGTGCACTGTACCCAAAAAGAAACGTTATTTCTAAAATGTCTAAAATACACGTTATCTCTGCTGTTGAACCGTTTCGTTGGCATTGTAGAGGTTCTGTTGTGTACTGTGTGTTTGGGTAGCAGTTTATCAAATACGGATTTTATTTTCCGTCCAAACATGATCTCTGCTAGGGATTCCGCATCTGGTTTGTTCGGATTTCTCATGATTCTGTAAACCTGCAGAAATTGCTGAAGGACCTTTTCTGTCGGTGTACCGGACGCCTTTCTTAATGCCCTTTAAAGCGTATCAAAGAAGCGTTGGCGTGGTACTGAAGTGTCGTAATATGCTTGACTTGATACGTTTCGCAGAATTCTCTGGACTCTGTCGAGGTGAACTGTGTAGCGTTGTCGCTAACCAAACAGTCTACAACCCCAAACCGTGCAAACAATTCCAATAAAAAAAAATTGGTGTTGCCGTGGTCGGTTTTTTGCATCTTAGTACCTCTGACCATTTAGACTAAGAGTCAACTACTATCAGGTAGTAAAAATCCTCCACAGGTCACGCATAATCGATGTGGATCCTCGACCATGGTTGTTCAGCCTTAGGCCAAGGTTTATATGTTATCAGTAGTCTTTTGCAGCCAAAGCACAGCCTTTGCATCTGTTCACCATGTCGGTAATATCTTGATCCATAGCTGGCCAATAAACAAAACTTTTTATTAGGTTTTTCATTCTGTTAATTCCTGGATGCCCCATGTGAAAATCCTTGAGAATTCTTTTTTGAAGGCTTAGGGAAATGACAACCCTTTTACCGTATAACAGTATTTCGTCGCAACCAGAAAAAATGGCTGCTGGTATCACCCAGTGCTAATTTCTGCTTCGTGGTTTGAATGACATTGTCATTTAGAGATTCTGACTTAATTTCCTGAAGTGTGACCGGCAGTTCGCGGATAATATTGTTTATCATGGTTTTTACATAACTATTAATACGTAGTGCCGCGATTATTGAATCTTCAAGAGGTTCCATTTTATCAGGAGTCACTCTCGATAGACCGTCTACAGGGGCTAGTTGTTTTGAGAGGAGAAATTAAATTGTAAAATTATAGTTCAGCAGAATAGTTCCCCATCTTAATAATCGGTTCGCAGTGAATGTTGGAAGTCCTTTTTTATCCAAAAATGGATATCAACGGCTTATGGTCGGTTTGTAGAAACAAATGCCTTCCGTACAAGAACCGGTGGAATTTTGAAACTGCAAATATAATTACTAGGGCCTCTTTCCCGATCTGAGAATAAATCGTTTCCGCTGGCAAGAGAGTTCGTGATGCGAAAACAATAGGCTGTTTCGAGCCATCCGGTATTCGATGTAGCATGCACGCCCCGACGCCATATTGATTAGCGTCGCTAGCTACTATTATGTCCAACTGCGAGTTGAAATGCACTAGGAATAGTTTTGAAGTCAGGATTCTTTTTATTTCTTGGAATGATGCCCGGCAATCTTCTGTCCACTCCCCAAGCCTTATCCTTTTTCAGCAATTCATTAAGTGGTGCGCGCAATTTATGCATATTTAGGATTAACCCCTGGTAATAATTTGGCAAACCTAAAAAAAACTCTGCAATTGAGTTATGTTTACTGGTGCCGGCATTTCTTTAATAGCGGTCGCCCTATATGAGTCTGGGCGTCTGCTATCTTTATCGATTATTTGACACAGATATTTAATTGTTTGTAAAAAGGACTCGCATTTATCTGCTTTGATTTTAAATCCATAATCTTGTATTCAACTGAATACTTGTCTGATATGTTTTTCATGTTCCTCCCTGCTTTTGCTCGCTATGATAATGTCATCAAGATATGCGAGTGCAGTGCCCAAACCGAACAGCATAGCATCCATTACATGCTGGAATATTGGGGGTGCCACCTTGATACCAAAGGCGAGTCTTTCGTATCCGTAAAAACCCCGATGAGTGTTAATACAGAGGAGGTTAGCGTTCTTGTCGTTTACCGGAATCTGTAAGTAAGCGTCGCTTAGGTCGATCTTAGAAAAAAAAATGCCGCCATTTAATTTCATGAACACTTCTTCTTGACTTGGTAATTGATAGTGAAAATCTTCTAAGGACCCGTTGAGTCCGGTCGCGAAGTCGGCGCAAACGCGAATGTACCCGGCCATTTTCTTTACGTAAACTGCCGGAGCAGCCCACTCACTATATTCAATTTTAGCCAGTATACCGATGCTTTCTAATCTGTCTAGTTCCTGATTTATTTTGTTGAGGGAAGCGAACGGTACATCACATTTCTTTTTTAAATACCGGTGCCAGGTTTTAACTTAAAATCGTTGGCCATTTTTGTACATCTCCCCATTCCAGGAGTAAATACTTTTGTGAATTATTTTTTAAAACAAGTTATAAGTTTCTCCGTTTCTGCTGAGCGGATATCTATTTTTTTTTTCAGAATGTGAATATGGGAAGATCCCAGAGACGAAACTCCTCCATGCGGTCAGAACTGAACAGGTTCTCACTATCTTTTAGCACATATAATCTTAATTTTTTTTTGTTTACCCCGTAAAGTGACGTTTGTAATTAATTCACCTTCAAAATGAATTTTTGTACCATTAACGGTCGTCGCCGTTCTGTTAGTTTTTAATATAGCTGGCTTTCGTAATATTTTCCACGTTTTGAGATTTATTATGAAAGATCCGATCCACTGTCTAATTGAAATCTAATAGCCTTGCCGAAAATGTTAACCGTTACATATTTGCATATATTTTCATCTACGAGGTCCTTTGTTTCTGTTTGTCATACACGGCTTCTATTTTAAGTTTTCCTACAGTGCGAACTTTTATGACCGATCTTATTGCATAAATGGCATCTTTTTGTTAAAAATGGGCAATCCCTTACCCAATGTATTCCACCACATGTGAAACAAGCGCCCGGTGCTTTTAATTTTTCTGAGTTTCGGTGGTTAGTGTCTGTGTGGCATTTCGACGATTTTTTCTTAGTTACTTTTTTTATATTCGCCATGCCTGCTTCGATATTTCTCGCATCTTTTTGTATAATTTCTACTTTTTGACAATCATCAGTCAATTTTTGAAGTGTTAAGTTCGGTTCTTTTTCTAATTTTTTAAGGACTCTGCGCCTGATTTCTGTATCTTTTCCCCGAGGTTAACCCTTGCGCAAACACAAGACATTTAAACGTGTCTGCTGTTAGTTCAAACAACTTAAAGTCATCACAGTGTTTGCTCACTACAGCTGCGTAGGTGGCAAAATCGCCATTATCGTCTTTTACCACATTCAAACATCTCCAACGCTTATGGAAAAGAGACGTTTTTGGCGAGAAAAGTTCTGTTAACAAATTTACCGTCTCATTGAATTATAAATCTGCTGTTTTCCGAGGCAAGATGTAATCCACGAATTTATCATGCTCAGCTGTTTCCAATTTTTTTAGTAGAAGTGTGGTTTTCTTTTGGTCAGACCAGTTGTTGCAGTCAATATTTAAAAAAATTTCATAACACCGAAAATACGCTGCGAATAATTTTTCCTCTTCCTCGTATTTAAAATTGTCTATCGCGGTCCATATTGTATTCTGAGAAAATGCTGAATTGCTTTCCGCGTTCGCATTATTCTTAACAATTTTTGTAAGGAATTCCTCTGTTCGTAATTGACGTTCGGCTTACTGTTTTTGAACTTCTAATTGACATTCCGCTAACTGTTTTTGCAATTCCTTTTGCTGTTCCTCGAATCGTATTTGACGTTTCAGTCCAGTGTTTTTCTGATTGTGACTGACGCTTTGCGGCATCGATATGCAACTTGGTCAAATGTTGCAACGCTACTTTAAATTCGTCCATTTAGCTTTGTCAGCATTAGCAATTTCAAAACGTTCGCTGAATTTTACAAAACCGTTTTATTCTTTCTTCTTCCTCATCCAGACAATAAAACGAACAGAAAAGAAACATAAATATATAAAAATTTCATTGTCTAAAGAAAGAAAATCAAGTGTATATTTTTCTCCAGAGAAAAAAAATAACGCCCGATTTTAGCACCAAAAACCACAAGTGGGGAATTCTTTTTCCAAAAATATAAAAATTTACCTTTCTAAGTCGCGACGACCCCCCCTCTCCATCCAGACATGGTTGGCTATACCCGATTTAAAGGTTTACAAGGGTGAAACATGCCGCCCCCTTAAAGTAAGGGTGGAAGAACACCGAAAAGCGGTAACTAAAGGGGAGACGGAAAAATCGGGTATAGCCAACCATATCTGGATGGAGAGGGGGACCATCGCCCCCTATGGGATGAAGTAAAAATAATAAGCAGAGAGACCCACTGGAAAGTGAGAAAACTTAAAGAAACAGCTCACATGCTCGGACATAACAACCTAATGAGCAAACCAAGCATAGAGCTGAATGCAATTTGGATACCTCTGATAGAGAGAGAAAACCTTGAATAACAACATAGGTTTTACATTAACTAAAACCAACTAAGAATTGTCCTAATGACATATGGCCGAGTGGTTCTAGACGTTGTATCAAAGTTTACAGTTACCCAAAGGTGCTGAGTTCAATCCTGAATGAAGTCCGTGAAAAAGTAACATTCAAAACAGAGAATCAGCAACTATGTCCCAAAGCCTAGCTGGAGTCCGAACACGGTACCCCCCCGTAATAATAATAAAGGGTTGGGTTCGAGACTCCTAACAAACGGTTACCCAGTTCGATACAAACATCTGACGAAGGCCGGAGGGAAAAACAAGCGAAACGTGTGACAATAACAACCAAGATGAGGAAGTCAGTCCGACAATCTCAATAAACTGTTTTTAAACGTAAGTACGTTCTCCAAATCCAATGTCGTCAGTGTTATGGCTTGCAATATACCATAAAGAAAACAAAACAACGGAATAGAGTTTAAACAATGTATTACTGGAACAACAACGTAAAAAGGTTACAATTGAAAAGAGTAGTAAACGTCACCGAGCAGGCGCGGGTCGCTCTGATGTTTAATCCACACCTGGGATGAAAAGGCCTATAGTTTATATAATGGATAGAACAGTCCATTTGGAGGGTGATCCCCCCCACAATATAAACAATAAAGAATTCTGGATAAAAATATAGTATATTTTTAGTGTGCTGTGGAAAACATCAAGAGAGAAAGGGAGAGAGAGAGAGTGAAGGTGAAGGGTTTTAATAGAAATTAAACTATATTGCTAAAGCCCAATAAATGATTGAAAGCCACGCCCTTTAAGCTACTATGGCTACGTAGGTGACATTCCAGAACTTGTTTAAATAACCCAAATTGAGATTTGCAGAAAAGCTGAACAAACATTGATCTATTACGATAAAAAAGATATAAACTGATTCGTCATAAAAATGCAGACACGAGACAACAAAGTCAGTTTATATTGATCATGAGAGGCTAACATGTTGAACATACGAGGTGCCTTAAATAAGTTTCCAGTCTTTTTCGTTTGGGCACTTTTATTTATATTACAAACATGAAACTCTAGTCCCCTGCGTAATAATCTCCTTCGGCTGCAATGCACTTATTGTAGTGCTCCAACAACTTCTATGAAAGTTCTTGTCTGTGCTCCTCGTCACAGCCTCTTTCATCTCCTGAATTGTCTCATAACGACCGACTCTTAGATCTTCCTTGAGCTTACGCAATAACCAAAATCGCAGGGAGAAAATTCTGCTGGTGTGAGAAACTGTCTTGATGTCCATCTTGGTTAAATAGTATGTGAGAATAAATTATGTGTATCGCTTCATTACAGGTCAACATTTGTTGTTAATTTAAGATTGCTATGAAACGCAGAGAAGTGAAATTTTGAATACCGGAGGAGCATAAAAAGGTGCCTTATGTCCCTGATTTTTGTGGAATTTGACCCAATATTTTGAAAATTGTTTTATTTAGAATGTTTACTAATGTTGTTTATGTATGTGTGATAGTGCAGATTGCCTCACATGGAGGTGGGAGGTAAACACTATCTATGTGAGAGAATCTTATTTTAAAAAAATTGGGTCCGATATAGCCAAAAATCCTACGCAATGAAAAATGTCCGCAAAAATTATAAGAAACCGTGAAACTCAGAAGAAAGGTGTCATGATTAGCAGTAGCTCCTTCAGTGGCCAGTAGGAAAAGTAAGGCTGTCATCCTGCGAATGTTTGCTCCACTTCTAATTTCAGAAACCAGAATATCACAGACACAGTACAGGTAAGTATGCCACTTATTTCAGGTGCCAAAGTAATACGGATCAAACTCATGAGTACCAAATTAAGCAGCATAAACCAGAAGCCAAAAGGGAAGATAGTGTTGGCAAAAACCAAGAAGGAACTAGGGACGCTATTAAACAAAATCAGACCTTGGATTTTTTTCGGAAATAAAATGAGATGATAGGGAGTTGGGAAAACTACCCCCCTAAAAAAGAAAGAAAAATAAAACAACTAAATAGAATGCGTTCGTAAGCGGGTATATAATATCTTCACTACTTACTTCTAAATGTAGAACGCCCAGTGTTTTATAACCCAGTCGAAAACAAGCAGGCTGTTACCTTATTTGGAGTGGGGGACCTAAGGGTAATCTTTTTAAAAGCAAATTAGATCGGGATGAGGACACAGGGAATAGATAGTGTCTTCCAAAATAAATGTATGTATAGGGACAATACACCGGGACAAAACAAATGCTGAAGGTCTCCTAGTACCGATGAAAAATAAAGCAGGGCTAAGGACAACTATCATACGTCCCTAGTCTAGAGCCAATAAAATTCCATTATTCTAATAAAATTTTGATCGATCTCGGCGCCGCAGAAGCTAGGACCGCATGCGCAACACATTAGGGAGGGAATACAAATTCGAACCCAGCGCCTCGTCGGATACACAAACTAGTGTTGTGCACCAATCTACTGGGATGTAATCTTTTCCAATCACATCTGACAACTCCACCAACGTATCCTTTGCGGTCCCCACCAATAAGTCTCGATATAATCTCTTTCTAGATCGAGTAAGATCACTGGACACTGGTAATGCCTTAAGAGCAGCCCCGCATTCGGCGTAAAATGGCGTGTCCCCACCCGGTCTTTGACGACCATCTATGGAGTGGTTGGGTATGAGTTGAGGAAAGGAGCGCTTAACCGCAAGGGTCAATGTAGAATCTTCGAATAACGTACGACTAAGGAAAGCCACCTTTTCAGCGTGTCGATGGCACTACAGGTCGGGCATTCCCAACCCTCTTAACTAACACTTCTCTAGAGGATCCTCCAGCCACTGTTCGAGTACGACTATCTTCTACATGCTTTTTCGTCCGAGCCCTATTTACAGCGAAGTATTGGCTATATTGGACGCTGAACTATCTAATTTGGACCTTAAAGTTTACCAACCAGCTACTGCCTATAAATAACCCCACAAACTCTTTGTTTCCCTCACGAAGGTGATAAGCATCGGAGCATCTGGGAAGTTTGTGGGGCTTTGCACATCCTGCGTTTCGACGGACGTAAAATTTGACAGCTGCCACAGATACATATTCTGCCAAACATTCAGATTTGTTTAGGGTCAGAGCTATCCGCCTCGCAGGCATCTTCCTTGTTTTTTTTTCTGTCCGTACTCTCTGCGGTGTGGGTGTAACCACCGTCTACTTCTTCTCTTCTTCCACCACCACCTTCTCCTCCTTTTCCTGCCCCTCTTGTTCCACTACCCTTTCTTCTTCCTCGTCCTCCTCCTCCTCCTTTTTCCTTTCCCGGAACTTCTATCTCTTCTGCCGAAGGCTTGGCTGAAACGGGGAGAGGTATTTTTCTCATTCATCTAGGTCAGGTCGTAGGATTTTTCTGGGTGAGAAATGTTGTAATCTTTGACTTTCGTTTTTGTCTCTTTTCTTCCACTTTTGTCTCTGAGGAGGGAGGCGGAAGTTTTCTCTTTATACCCGTTTTTTCTCTTTCATCAATCTTGTGGCGGTTGCTTTCTTTCTTTTTCCACCACTGTATTTAAGCTGGACCCGGATTTTTCTGCTGGTTTTATCGCTGTCTATTCGGTTGTGCTCTTCGGAGATGGCGCTGCTGGTTGTGCCTTTTGGGGCACGCCTTTACTATGTGCCATTGTAAATGTCAGTGCCAGCAATGTGTATCCTCTCTTCCACTATTATGGACATCGCTCAATTCTCTCGTTAAATTACACTAGAATTGCGTTGAAGCCCGCTTTGTCTACCCTTATGCTTTAATTATAGTCTCTTGTTAGGATGTTCCTAGGACACTAGAAGGACTTTCTCAGTGTCACCGTACGGTGATAGAATAGCTCCTTTATGTTCTGCGCTCACACAGTATGGGAAGTCGAGTACCGAGACCTTAGTTCTTCTGTCGGCCATATATTCATGCTGAGACCGTAAGTCCTTCGGTCTTCGCCATCGTAATTGTCCTGTCAGTGGTTGGGAGGAGAAGGCCTCATATTGCGAAGCTTCTCATTATGTACTGTGCTATTACATTTAGCTCCACTAACATAGCCATCATCTTCTCCTTGTGGTTCCCCACTAGCCCGTTCTTCTTCTCACGCGTTTTTTCTGATCCTTTATTACCTGTCTTTACTATCTCATATCCACCGCCCGCTTTGCTTTGTCAGCTTTTCTCACTTTTTATGGAAGAATAACAGAATACTGGTTTGTAGACAGGTTTGTCCTCACCGTCCGTATGAGAGTTTTTTGAGGATGTTCCACTTGACCAGTCATCGACCTACTGTGCAGCTGTCATTTGCACTTTACGTTGCAGTTGTTACCATCATCTGATTTGTTTTTCAATTACTATTTTCATCATTTTGTTTTAATCCTTCGAAAAATAATATAAGCTGTCACTAATCCTTAGTTGTATCTATATATAAACAAATAAAACATTTATTTTATGCATTCATATTTAAAATAATTAAATTGTTCCCATCATCACCATCGTCATGATCATTGAGTAATTCTGCCGTTTTAAAGGGTCCTTAAATTTGAACTTTGCAAAAAGCTCATGACTCCTTGCTCTACATATCGTATGTGTTGGATTTGCCGTTTTAAACGCATTTTTCTTTTAATTTTGAACTTCGTTGGATTCATTTGTTTATTTATTTTCTGCGTCAGTGTTGAGTATGAATAAATGTCTATAAAATAGGTTGCATTACATTTTTATTTCCAAATCCGCGGTGTGCCTGTCCAGCATCTAGCGGGTACTGGTGGCCTGACCCTTGTGTCTGAAGGTATTTTTGAACAAGTTACCGCTTTTATGAGAAGAACACCCAAGAAAACCTGCGGCTGATACAGTTATCTGTCATCTTGCACTTGCTTGCCATTGGATTGTAACTATGGATGCTAAGAGAGTGATTCATGTGTCGTACAAGCAGTTATCATTGAGATCATTTTGTACAGACATCTCCTCTTTACAAGTCATGTGGTGATAGAGGCGACGTGTGAAGACCTAACAAGTTGGACGTAAGTCGTCACAAATCTGCACACATGCAGCTATAAACTTATCTTTACATCGCTGTTAGTTTTGAGGGACAGGAACTAGTTTAGGCGTTTTTTGCTACTGAGCAGCACTTTTAAGGGACAGCGCTGCTTACTCTGATCATAGGAGGGGTCTAGAAAAGGCAACCTAAAAATCGTCTGTTCCTATTTTCAGCTGGTTAGTTACATGCGGCTGACGGTTGTTCATTACTGCGGGGGGAACAAAAGGAAAAACAATATAATTTATTCTAAAAAAACAGAAGAAATTGAATATTGCTACCTGGAACGTAACGACACTTTTTGATCCGAAAGAGTCAGTTAATTTAGAGCTAAAACAGTTAATTTTGACAGAACATTCGCTAGATTCAACTTAGATATTGCTACTCAATCAAAATCCCGTTTTAGTGATGGATACTGAAAATGGTGCAAGGTATAGGTTTTCTCTGGAAAGGCAAACCCAAAGGAGTAAAAAGGGAAGGGGGAATGGTTTTTCTATTATGACAAAGGCCACAACTCAGTAAGAACAACATTGTGGAATTAGTGATCGAATCGTGTTACTGGTGGTAACTTTACCTCGTGATCGTAACGTTTCAGTTATCTCAGTATACTCCTCTACTTTGGATAGTAGGCAGGATGTCAAAATGAGATTTTATCAAGATTCTAGAGATTTGTTTCAAAGGGATACCAAAAGCAGATACGATTTAGTTGCTTGGAGACTTTAATGCACATGTTGGAAGTGATCGCAACATCTGGGGTGTTTTAGCAAAATATGGCTTTGCTAAGGCAAATGATAATGGGATTCCTCTTTTGCCGTTGTGCGCTGAACATAATCTTGCAATATGTAACACCTTCTAAGAACCAAGATTCATTCACACGGAAACTTGGATACACCCTAGATCAAAGCATGGTCATATTCTTGATTATATCATCATGTGTACTGTAAAAGTTATGCGGGGTGCAAACTGTGACATTGATCACAATCTTCTTCATTCTAAATGTAAGTTGTATATAAGCAAAAAGGTCAGAACCAATGGAGTAAATGTGCCTAAATACATCGATGTTTCCAAGTTCCAACACAAGTAAGCGTGTGAAACTTTTAGGAACTGATTTATTAATATCTCATTTGAAAAAACTTGGGAGTGATTCAAGTCACAAGTATATAGCAAAGAAGATGAAATTCTAATTTTTAAGAAAACCAAACTTGGTTTGATTCTACAATCTATTGGAAGAGAAGAAAAAGGTTAACGAGATATGTTTGTTTTCTAATGGATCGGCTAAAATAACTACAGAAAAGGTGTATAAAGTAGCAGCATTTCAAGTAGAGCATGAAACACGCCGAATGAAGAACAAGTGATGGGCCAAATTCTCAGCAAACATCAAGGCAGATTATGACCGCAAAAATGTAAGAGATTTGTATTACAAAATCAGACAAGCTTTTGGGCCTCCGCCTCCTACATTGATACCTGTGAAATTCAAAGATAGTACTACTTTTTTCAACAATGTTGAGGGTATCATGGAACGATGATAGAGCAGTTTCTAAGATCTTTTTGATAATCTATCTGAAGTAAATGATATAGTTATTAATAGTCTCCCTCAAGACGAGGTCGTGGATGAGATGATGATTGATTCCAGCATCGATGAAACCAAAAGAACATTAACAGATATTAATGAGGGAAAAGCACCCGGAATTGATGGGATACCTGTTGAATTATTCCTACTTGGAGGTGATAGCGTTATCAACGCAGTTTATACACTTAACCTTGCTGTTTTGCATAGTAATCTTATCCCTCAAGTTTGGATTAATGCAATAATGATTTCAATTTATAAAGGAAACGGATAAAAATCTGAGTGCGGTAATTATAGATGAATTACTTGCTTGAAGAAGTGGGAAAACTTTTATCAAAGATGCTGTTAGATTTCTTGCTGAAATATATATATATATATATATATATATATATATATATATATATATATATATATATATATAGCATTTTTTGATAATGTTCTTGATAATTGTGGAGTTATTGTATGTTTAATTTTATTTTAAATATAACGCTGACAATTACTACCACCATCACCATTCTCATAATCATCTTAATAATTATTGTCATCGTTGTCGTTGTTGAAAATCTGGTGTAAAGGTAATCCCCATTCCACAGCTAAAATAGTATGAGGTTAAACAACATACTCTCCTCATCATTTCTTACGATTCTTGTATTTATTATGCATACGTTTTATTGAATACATACTACCATGGTTTCGCATTATAATACAGTTTCAAGATATCTTATTCATTTTGTAAACTATTGTAGAAAATTGTTACTAGGCTTATTGAAAGATGCATCTGCCAAAATGTTTTACAAATCGAATACAATTTAAGTCTAAAAAGAGTCGAAATTGTCTTAATTCTTTGTCGAAATCAGTTCTGTCAGTTTTAAATCCCGATATTTTTCCGCCATTGTTGCGAAATCAGGAAGGTTCATTTAAGCTTACATATGTGCTATTGTTTCTTTTTATTACATGTATATCACGTAAGTTATACATTTTATTCGATTTAATCCGCTTAGATCAATGCATGGATTAAACGAAAAGCGACGAAAATGGGAGAGAAAAAACGAGGAATAAGGATAGATTTTCTGATGTAGGATCATACACCTCTGTATTTTTATGCAAATATTGACATGTCCTTGTTAATGCGTATTAAGGCGTTTGTATTCACGCGGATTAATCTACACTCAAGGATAAGAGAAAATGATTTTTGTAATATGTTGAATCGTGAGGCACAATTTAATATAGTCACGTGTATATTCTAATAACAAATAACTTATACGTATAATAAAGTCAATCTATTTTCTGTGTTTTGTCATCGATAGTTTTCCTAATTATCTTTACAGGTAATAAAATATGATCACTTTCCCCCATTTTCAAATTACAGTGTAGCTTCACAAACACTACGTCCACAGATAAATCAAAAATGGTCACCTAACATGCCAGTATTCGATGCATCCTTTCCAGTTATTATCATTCGATTTCACCCGTAATCACAAATTGCTACATTATTGTTGAAGAGAGTAACTATTCAAAACAAGTCATAGCGAACCTTAGGAGGATAACACGCCCACTTTATATTTTCTATTCTGACTCCCCTAGTTAGGACCGGAACAAATATTTCATAGTATACGTTTACTGTGAACCATTGTAGTTGTTTCGTTTTGTAATTACGAGCTTTTACATTTCAGCTATTATGTTGCAGAAACGTCTCCTTTCTAATTCACTTCTGTTTAAACCGAAAATGTTATTGCTTACCTTCATACTAGAATTCGCACTTAGCGAACAAAACAGAATGAATTAAATTTTAGTAAGCATGACTTCTAGCGCTTTACTTTATAACAAATGCCGTGTTACGACGCATTTAACAACATTTTCACAGAATCTGAACTTAAGTTGTTTATTCTTACATTTACGATTTCGCTCGAATATGGATTTTTTGCGGCACGACTGTCAGCAGAAAACAATTATTAGACGCCAACTTCTCCGAGAAAAAAGTTTAAAATATGTTAATTTACAAACTCAGGCAACACTTTTAGAAACTATAAGGTTAAATGTAACCTTTGTATTAATATACACTATAGACAAAGCCGAAAACTCGGGATTCTATTGAATATGTTTGCCCCCAAAATACTTGCTTTTTTCTTTTCTTACATAATTTCATAAGGATATCCTCTATGCAATTGAAAGCGCGATCTTTTTTATTTTGGTTGAAATTATTTTTCTTACATACATGCACTGGCGTTAAGAGACGTTAACAATAGATTATATAGTCTACATATTGTTTAAAACGTAGTAGAGAACTTGGAATTGTAGATAAAATTGTAAGTAAGTACCCCTAGCGAGTTCCCACTCGACTCCAAACATGAATTTTTTCGTTTTCGGGAAATGATCTGTTGGAAGACAAACATTTATTTAAGAATTTCACTTGGGTCATTCGTTTACTGTATATACATTTATAGACTTAACTCCTGTGTGTGTTTTTAGGGTGGGTGAAAAGATATTAAACCAACCTGTAGTGTAGTTTTCAAAAGTACCACAAGTCTTTCCCTCAATCCTATCAATAACCTTCATTCGAACGCTGTGTGGCCAGGAATTGCGTTATTATTTCACATTAAACTTATACGTGAATATGATCCCGTAATCCAATTTCTAAATTAGTTTTTTGCATGCTCTTAATTCTAGGTAAGTTGAACTGGTCTCCTCCGAAGGAGAATGCTAAGAAAATATTAAATATATAAACATTCCCATGTCGCATGTAAGGTTTGCATGATTATCAAGAAAATTTGAAAAACAAGTTGCCCAACTTTTTCGTAACGAGTTAAAATAAATAATATTTGTTTACAGATGTTAGAGCTTGCTATTAGAAAAAGAAACATTCATAAATGTTTTATCTTCTAAATTATTTCAACTGTTTCTGCTGCTTCTACTGCGAATACTATTACTACTATTGCTAAATCATCACCATCCTCGTCACCATCGTCATCATCGTCATCATCATCATCATCAGCAGCAGCAGCAGCAGCATAAGAGGTAATGAATTCTTATCTGGTCCCAAAACGCCTGTAATGTTTACATGTTATTAACCTGAGTATTTTCAACAATAAAAACAAAAATTAATCTTGAAATTTGTATTCCCGGTATATTTTATATTATTTTCCATAAATTTGTTTTTTGTCAAAATTTTATAAGTATCTAAATGTTATAATGTAGAAGGTTTGAATTTTCCTATACTGCTCCTTCTTACTTAAATAACAAGTATTCCAGATGTTTTCTTTAAAAAAAAAGAAGCAGTAACATTACTAGTATAATACAATAATAATATGCAACTGTGCACATGTGGTATTAGAAACACATTCACATTAATTAAATGATTTATTAAAATCGGAAATTGGTTCAAGTGTCTGTTGCCCCTGCTACTACTTATAGTGTTGCTAATGCTATTAACAACATTACTACTGCTATCATAATTCCCATTATCAGCGGCAACAGCAGCATTTTTTGCGATCTTAATACTAACACAGCTTTGCGAGTTTAGCTTCTGGTTCATTCTATGGCAGCATTTTCATGGTTTTTGTCTTTGTGGGATGCACGTGTTCTTTTAATTATAATAAATATTTAATTATAAACGATGATCTAACGTCATCACTTAACGACTACTTCCTAAAAACAAAATCAGATCAATCTAGAAAAATCCTTGCATAATTAGAATTGTTTCAGTATTAGTTAAAATATTACTCCATAAACACTTTTATTTAGAATGGATAATGCACATCATTGCATTTATTCACATTAATTTAACGTTCTCCAATATTCTTTTCAGAATTTCTTTTTATCGATGGGGACATCAGTTGTGCAATTACCGGCCTATTCATGATATAAAACAAAACAAATTTAGCAGAGTTTAGGATAATGCGCTAGATAACCATAATTTACTCTATTCTTCAGAACGATATGTTCTGATTTGATATTATCTTTTAATCGGGCAGCGGGTTCTGCTAGTTTTCAATATTATGCGTGCTCGTATAATTTTATTCACCCCAAGTCATCCTGATCTGAAAAATGTATTCCAAAACGGTTCAGACGTTAAGAAGGTAATTATTGAACCCGACACCAAAGATTAATTTGTAGCCACATTTGTTTTCACGACGGAGAATCATTGGTTATATTTTTTCAGGTGATCTGTCAGTGAATAAATCTATCTACGTTGTTGTTGTTTTCGTTTTGTTCTTCACCATCAGTTTCTTCTTCACTCTCTTCTTCTTCATCATCATATTCGCCACCATTATCATCACCATAATGTTATTCTTCTTCTCCTTCCTATTATTATTATTATTATTATTATTATTATTATTATTATTATTATTATTATTATTATTATTATTATTATTATTGGCTCACATGGATCTTTCACACAAGTCAACAAACGATCTGATTGGAGACCTGTGATGTTCTCTGGAAGCTGAGTGACAACAAGTCTCGCCAGACGTCAATCTCCCTCCTCCTCCTTCGATAGCATTTGCAAATAATTTTGTATCATCGCAACAGCCGCTTACCATTGATTTCTCGCTGGCAGTGGCCATTGGTTTATACTGGAATTTGATTGGCACTAAGCCTTCCCAAGACACCAGTTCTCTTCGCACTTGTCAAGCGGAGGTCTGGCCAGTGCTCCCTCCTCGGTCTTTCCATCCTCCTTGACCCTTCTCGGCTCTTTGATATCACTTTTCTATTGGGGGAAAGGTGGTGAAACAATGGGGGGAGATGCATGATGTGGGTGTAGAAGATGTAGATGTGCAGCTTCGGTGTTCTTCATTCCCTGTAACGCTTCGTTATATTGCCTTGTGTTACTCTCCGCATTCAAGGGTGTTCCTTAATATTTCAGTCGTTTTCATTATCGTTAGGCGTTGTATTTTTGCAGCTATTCCTCTGATTACAATTTCTGCCATCTTTTTCCAGGTTTTTCAGAGATGTTCCTCGGGCTCCTATTATTATCGGTACTATTTTGATTTTCTTCATTATCCAAATCCCTTTTAACTCTCTGGCTAGCTCTGTGTATTTGCTTCGTTTCTCCTTTTCTTTCATACTCACCCTGTGGTCAGCTGGGACAGCAAAAACTACAATTTGACAGGATTTCTCTTTCTTGTTAATTATTACGACATCTGGTCTTCTTGCTTGGATGGGGTTGTCCGTCTGTATGTCCATGCACCATAGGATTTTGTGGTTCTCGTTTTCGAGTGCTGTTGCAGGTTTAGGATTGCACCATTTATCTGTACGCTCAAAATGTAGCCGTTTGCACAATTCCCAGTGCACCGCCCTCCCCACTTGGTCATGCCAGTTTTTGTATTCCTTTTGGGCCAGTTTGCTGCATTCACTTACTATATGGTTTATCGTTTCGTCTCTTTGTCCACAGAGTCTGTATTTGCTGCTTTCTTGTGTGTCATCGATCCTTGCTTTGATATGGTTGGTTCGTATCGAGTTATCTTGTGCTGCAGTTATTAGAGATGCAGTTTCTCGGTTTATATGTCCTTTTCGCATCCATGTCCAGGTGTTTTCGTTATTCTCATCTTTTGTAATTCTTATGAATCTTCCGTGGAGCTGTTTCTCTTCTCATTTCTTTTTTCTCGTTTTGTCGTTTGTCTCTCTGTTTTCTGTTTTATTGGTTTTTCTCCGTATCTCTCGCTGCCATAATTATCCTTTCAGTGTTTTGCATTATGTATTTTTCTAGTTCTTTTTTGTGTTCTTCACACAGTATTCTATAAAGATCAGTCCTCTCCCGTCGTCTTCCCTTTTCACCTGAAGCCTGTCAATATCGTCCTTTGGGTGTAGTGCATTATGCATGGTCATGAGTCTCCTGGTTTTCTGGTCGAGCTGTCTCAGTTCTACTTTTGTCCATCCTATAAACGATCCAGAGTATCTCACTAGTGGCACTGCCCATGTATTTATACCTTTTATTAGGCTTCTACTATATAATTTAGTTTCCAGGAGTTTTCTTGATCTCCTGAGGTATTCCTTTACAATATTATTTTAAATTTCTGTTGCTCTGATTGTGTCCGCTTCCAGAATTCCAAAGTATTTTTAGTCGTCTTGTTCTCCCAGTCCCCTGATTTCTGTTTGGTTGGGTAGTTCCATGCCTTCTGTCGTTTCCAGTTTTCCCTTTTTATAACTAGTTGTGCGCACTTTTCCATTCCAAATTCGATTTGGATATCTTGGCTGAAGCTCCGGGTAGTGTTAATTAGTGTCTCTATCTCCTTTTCGATTATTATTATTATTATTATTATTATTATTATTATTATTATTATTATTATTATCATTATTATTATTATTAGTAGTAGTAGTAGTAGTAGTAGTAGTAGTAGTAGTAGTAGTATTGGCTCACAAGGAGTATTCACACGGGTCATCTAAGATCTAATTGAATACAGCATGTAGTGTTCCCTGGAGGCTGAGTGACAACAAGTCTCTCCAGATTTTCCAGTACTCCACCTCTTTCGATACCTTTTGCAATATCGCAACAGATGCTTGTCATTGTTTCCTCGTTGGCTGTTGTCATTGGTATTTACTGGAATTTAAGAGACCATAACCTTCGCAAGATCCCAGTTCTTTTCGCATTTATACAGTGGAGGTCTGGTCAGTGCTCACTCCTTGGCCTTTCCTTCCTCCTTTGCTACTTGGCTATTTGTTCTCGCTTTTTGGGACGACAGTAATGTAGTAATGAGGGAATGGGTTGTGGTCAGAGAACATAGGTATGCAGTTTCAATGTTCTTGGTTCCATGTTGCGCTTCATGTTTTGTCTCTGTAGCGGTTTGTCTGGTCTTCGCTTGTGGTTCGTGTGTGTTAGTCTCCACATTAAGGGGTTCCTTAATATTTCAGCTGTTTTCATGATTGTCGTTCGTTGTTATTGTCGTTTTCATTATTGTCGTTCGTCAGTCATTCCTCTGATTCCAATTTCTCCATTCTGTTTTCAATGTGTTTCGGGATTGTTTGTAGTGCTCCGACTATTATAAGTATTATTTTGATTTTCTTCATTTGCCATATCCCTTTCAACTTTCTGGCTAGCTCTATGTATTTTCTTCGTTTCTCCTTTTCTTTGATATTCACCCTGGGGTCAATTGGAACTGCAAAGTCTACGATTTGACATGATTTTGTTTTTCGTTGTTAATTATTATGACAACTGGTTCTCTGTTTGGATGGCTTGATCAGTTTATATGTCTATGTCCTATATTAACAAAAATGAATTATTACAAACAAAAATACGCAAATGAACTTAAATATTTGTGTAGAGTTTTATTGGTTCTTTAGTATATACACGTTTACTCACAATCTCCACCCTCTCTTTCATAAGGGAAATTGTCAGTAAAATGCCAATTTGTCCTCCCTAGTGAGTCATACTTTCATCTGCCAAGTCTGCTTACCTGTTCGTATTTTGTTTTCATCGAATTTCAATAGGAAAACTCAATCATATCTACTCTTTTAAATATTTACCTAGAACATTTCTCGTCTTTATTCTATGCTTACAAAGCCACATAATATTCTTCTCCATAATAGTAGTTTTGCTTCAGTGCCTGTAAAGAATATATGCTTTTAACTGTCGTCAGTGAACCCGAACAAGTGTAGCACAAATATGGCTGCCACATCTAATAGCAAAAATCTGGATTAAAGTGAACACAACTGGTTTATTTATTCTTTTTAATATTTTATTCATTGTATACTGGCCAAGCTTAATTTTGCTTAACTTTAGAAATTTGATAGAAATCAGTCTATCACAGTATTTTTAACGATGGAAAAACATGTTTGAATATTCAAAAATGCATCGTTCGTTAATAACTATTTTAACATTAAAAACATGCAATGAGAATGTGCTAGGTTTATTATGGGGGGAGTCAATAACAATAAAGTTAGGTAATACAAAGAACCTCAACTCGGAAAAATTGCAATATTTTTTCAAATTTCTTTTAATATGAAAATTATTCCGTGAACTCTGTACATCACAACAATTTTACGAGATTTCACTTATGTGTAATGTGTGTTTGCGTGCGAGCCCCTGTTTTAAAAATATAATATTTTTTCTGGGCCCTTCTGCATATTAGCACTCTTAGTTCCTTCTTAACGGCGGCTATTTGTACCAAATTTGTGTTACAATAAATACTTGATAATCCTTCTATATAATAATTTAACATGCTTGTTTTCTCGTCTGCATTAGGATATAAGATAATAACCAAAATGTCATTTTAATTCGTTCGGCTATTAGACATAGCCTATTAAATAATAACTTATGCTTTTTAGTTATGTAAATAGAATATCGTCATATGTAGATATTTATTGCTGCCCACTTCAAAAATATGTGACACAAGGTCTGAAACTAGAAATTCCAACCACCGCCCCTAAAAAAACCGTCGCAAAACGAGAGATAAATTTGCCCTACCTAAAAGCCGGATGGGAAGTCAACTAAGAGCTGCTCAATATTCTGGCTTAATGGATCATTTAGCAAGGAATGAAGATGGTTATCCTGGTGTACCAGTTATTCTACAATCTACACTTACAGGAAGTCCTAGGAATCTACAACAGCTTTATCAAGATGCAATGGCAGTTTTCTGTGACCTATTCATTACTTACACATGTAATCCAAAATGTCCTGAAATATTAAATAACTTGGGGTCATCAGAACTTGCACAAAATCGATGTCAACAATGTCACACAGTTTTTTTTAAATTCACAATCTGACTCCCACGAATCTGCTTAGTGACCACTATTCTCACTCCAAGCAGCTGATCGACGTCCCTGTCACCGCCTCAATCATCACCAGCACTTACTGACAATATCAACAGCATCAGTTACGATCGCATTGACCTTCAATAAAAGTTTAAACTAAAATTCTTTGTTTGTTCTACTTGCTCCCATACGTTCATTTTTATGAGGAATTTCTTACTGATGTGTTTTAAAAGATGTTAACTACCGTGGAATTTCCACGGGTCCTGCTAGTTGATATAAATTTAAACTAAGAAATTTATTTTGATAAATTTAAATAGAGAAATTGTTCATTTCAGAGGCTTACTACAATTGAAACGGCGGTAAAAAAAAGACGAGTTCTACACAAACAGAAAGGAGATACAAAACCAGCAATCAGTTGAACTAAGCTGTGATTTCGCCTGCTGATTATATCTCTTTTTTCTTTTCTTTCGTGGTGTACATGGCGTTGTTTGTCTAAATAATAAAAGATGAAATATAAATAGCAAAATGCGGCCCCAAGCTAAGGAAGACTTAAAGTCTGACACACATAGATATGTTAGTACTAATGGATTTAGTGATGCCGTCGATGCCCGTTTAGTTCTTTCCTTTTTCACGCAGATGATAAAAACTGTCAATTTGTGAAAAGGTCAGCGTTGGATACTGTGTCTGGAAGCGTAATGTCACAGAGTGAGCCCAGGCAGATTTTATGAAATACATCCAATTGATGAATGTGATACCTGCATGGAGTTAAAGACTAAGGGACGTACATTTTGATAGAAATTACAGCAGCTCGGTATATCATGAGTTTTGTGTTCAGTCAAATATATCGTTCATTCCACAAACGTTGACGAACCTTTCGAAAGGCGAAAGTAGCTTTAGCAATTCTATTAACAATTTCATCTTCTGGGCACCCATTGAGATTAACATTAGAGCATAGATCAGAAAACGACTTGACAAGGTTTAGTGTTTTACCATGCACCTTCAATTGTCTTTCGGGAAATAACTGTTTTTGTGCTTCAGCTTGATTTGGAGTTGGACAGGGTTGAGGCACTACTTCTGTCTTTTTAATGCTTTACATGCTACCGCGAAGCGATCATGGAGAAACTGTGCATCTTCAAACGATGTTGCTCCAAATGCAGCATCGTCAGCAAAGAGTAAATCACGAACTATGTCAGTACGAGGACGACTCCTGGCTTGGAACATCAATCAGCACACATAACTGATGCAGATTACGCAGACGATTGCTTTGTTCGCGAACAACACTGCTGATGCGCAAACTCAGTTACATAAGCTAGAAAAGTCTGCAAATGACATTGGTCTCCACATAAATGCGGATAAGACTAAGTTTATGACTTTCAATTTGAAGAGAGAGATCAGGGCTTTGGTTGGATCAACATTGAAAAAGTCGCTGAGTTTACGTATCTGGGCAGCAACATAGTTTCCACAGAGAGAGATATCGGAATTCGCATCTCAAACGCATGGACTACATTGGATGGGCTACATTCAATATGGACTTCGAGACTGGGTGACAAACTGAAAAGGCAGTTCTTCAAGGCAGTGGTAGAGTCTGTCCTTGTTTACGGTGCTACAACCTGGACACTCACCAAAAGATTGGAAAGAAAACTAGACGGCACATACACCTGTATGCTAAGAACAATATTAAATATATCTTGGCAAAATCATCCCACGAAGCAGCAACTTTATTGCAATCTACTTGCCATATCTAATACCATCAGAGAAAGGCGTCTACGATTTGCCGGTCATTGTCTGAGGAGCAAGCATGAATTGGTGAGTGATGTATTGCTATGGACTCCACGACACGGACGCATAAGCAGAGGACGACCTAGATCCACGTACATCCAACAAATAGCACATGACACCAACTGTGAACCTGAAGATCTGAGGCAACTGATGGAAGACAGGAAACTCTGGAGAGGAAGAGTCACATTGGTCCGGGTAAGGAGCCCGTCATGATGATGATGATGATGTATTTCACATAACACAGCTACGTCAATATTATATTTCTACAACTTAAGAGATACAAGAATTGTTTCACGCTCTGATGCAGAATCATTGTCCTGGAGCGTATGAACATTCCAGAAGCAAAAAGAAAATGTCATTTTGCGGTTATAATGTCGTATTTTGTTGTTCTGAGTTTCGAATTAGATAACTAGATAGTTGAAGCGGGCTGCCACTTTTTGGGGTGAGCAATCAATGTTTAAAACTCATTTTATCGCGTCCTCACCGGCATGGGGACAGCAGTGCTAATCCGGAAAAAAGCAGCTTTGTCACTAATAAAGGACACGAACTGTACAATTGCTTACAGATTTATACTAGAACGGCCATCTTCCATCAACATGTCACTAAGCAGATCTCCAGTTACAGACTCCCCCAGTAATACCATATATATATATATATATATATATATATATATATATATATATATATATATATATATATATATATAAATGAGACTAATGGAATTAGTAGAGAAATCAAAAAGGAACCGACCCGTGGTAATTACCGTTTTCTTCTTTATGAGACTTCCTCTGGATGGATGTAATTAAAGAAAAAAACAACAGTATAAATATTTGAAAATGTATTTTAATGTAATGATATGTATGACCTTGTTCTATTCAGAAACGAAAAAGTGGTTGGAAATTTAATAAAGCGAGGGGGAAATATCATTGTTAAAAGTGTAGGATTTTGCATAACATCATATAACAGTTAATATATTTACAAATATATGATGCAATTGATATTCTTTTTGGAACAAATATGTCCGTTATCTTTCAAGTATACATGTGCAACTGAAATAAAATTAATGTATGTTTATTACGTAATTTATTGACTGATTATATGTATTATTTATTATAGGTTGTGTTTTCCATGGTGTATGTACCTGCGTCTAACTTGAAACTATGTCATTTCAATAGGAGTTTACTTATTGATTGTGATACATTATAGAAGTATCCGCGTTGTTTAATTCGCATGAGCGCTGATTCGAGAAGTTCTCGTCGGGTTTTATTTGAAAAAAAAAACGTTACTGTCTTTTACACACCTCAAATTCTCACATATGTTATCGCCTATCACACGCATTTCTGTTCATACGTACGTGAAAACCTTTAACACATTAAATTTTGATATACGTTATTACCTATCACATAAATTTCTGATCCTATTTGCGTTATCACATTTCATACACACACTTATATTTAACATAGGTTATCACCTAACACACTAATTTATGATCATACATACGTTTTCACCTTTCGCCCACATTAAATTTAGCATACGTTATTACTTATCATACGTATTTCTGTTCATATGTACGGTATCACATTTCACGCAATTTAAATTTCGAGATATGTTATCACCTATCACATAAATTTCTGTTCCTACGTACATTTTCGCCCTTCACACACATTTATAATTGTATATATATATTTTTTATTTTATATTTTTATTACATTTTTACCCCAAACAAGGGACATTGCCATTTTGGTGTAGGGAGCTACTATCAGGGATTTAGGCGGCAAGATGTTGGTTCACGTTACATTTGAACTTCTGCATGTCAGTACAGTTTGGGAAGCAGTAGCCTGGAATGGAATTCTGGAGTTTAGTGGTTCTAGGGAAGAAACTACTGAGTAGAAAGATGTTTTACATCTAGGGATCTCTACTGTGTGGGGGTGGGATTTAGCTGCCTGTCGGGTTTGTCGAGGGTGTCTACGTCGTGGGGGCACAAGTGTCTACAGTTCGCCATAGCATTCATCATTAAAATACTTGTAGAACAGGCAGAGGGATGCAAAATTACGTCGATGGGACAGAGACTAAAGCTTAGATGCCAGTTCAGGGCCTATCAGATTTGCGACTCTCTTTTGAACATTGTCTAGGAGCGAGAGACTAGTAGCAGATGCATCAGCCCAAATGTGACAGCAAACAAAAGTAAGGCAGGGGTTGTTGGAAGGGTCCAGTGGAGTTTGATAGTGGGGGAATTGTTGATTGCCCATTATTTACTACACTGTTTTAGATTTTCCAGAACTCACGCGTTCCTAATTTTTGTGCTTCTATGCGTTTTTTAGCGGTTTCTGTAAATTCTCTCTTAGCTGTCGCTATTTCTTTCTTAATGTTACTTCTAGCTTCTATATACATCTGTCTGTTTGAACTGGACTTATGTCGGTTAAATCTGCGGTATGCATGCTGCCTTTGAGCAATGGCAGTTGCACAAGTAGAAGTAAACCAATGGGGAAAGTGGAGCTTGCTATAAAATTTCCGCATGGGAACATATGCTTCAATTGCCGTTTTGAACCATTCAGTGGTCTCATTTGCGCACTGTTCAGCAGGAAGAGAAAAATATTTTCCCATGGGGTATCTCTGATAAGATCTCTGATGGCTTCCCAGTCAGCCTTTTTATAATATCTCATTGTTTTGAGCACTGGCTCTTCAGTTTTGGGTTTAGAGTTTAGGGCGATTTCGACCATTATCACAGCATGATCAGCATTCCCGAGTGGGCTGTTAGCCTTTGTTATACAATCCTCGGTAACTGTGGTCAGAAACAGATCTAGAAGTGATGCGTGTTGTTTTTGCTGGTCAGGGAAACGGGTTGGAAACGTAACCATTTGTGATAGGGAGTGAGATATAGAGAAGCTATGTGTTGTACTGCCGCTGCATCTGTGTAAGTAGAGAATCCAAGCCAGATATTGTGGTGGATATTAAAGTCACCAAATACATATACTTGTGCGCTAGTGTCAAGGGAGAGTGCTGTGTCTATGTTGTCTGAGACTTTGTTAATTAAGGGGCAGTCCTGGGTCGAGGAAGAGCGGTAGAGAAAATAAAAGTAGCTAATGTTATGTTGTATGTTTTGTCTAAAGTACATAAAGACTTGATCGTCCGATTCTAGGTTTGTTTCCCTAGTCAAGGGGAGGGTGTTACAAATGTCCGTGCATATGTCTGTCAGCGTCCTTACGGCAGAGTGGGTGATAGCAAGGCATGTTAAAGTAGTTAGAAGGGTTGGAGTAGTGTAGGTTAGTATCACTTAGTGCTAAGATATCCGGAGTGTTTGTTAAGAGAATGCTTCAAAATTGTTTAAATTAGTTCTAATCCCACGGATGTTCGTAAATGCAAGCCTCAAGGGAGAAGGCAGGGTTATTTTGTTTAAGTTTGGGCCTGGTTTTAGCGTTATTTCTTTTTATTGTACTGTCATTTTTTTTTTTAGTTTCAGTTTAGGAAGGGATGCTGAACAAGTGGTTATGCAGAATACCAGACATTCAACACAAGCAGACCATTAGGTTTCCTGCCATCTACTAGGATTGTGGCCTCGGGATAGCCCACCGGGGATAAGTGCAAGGTCCCTTTCCATGCGCGACATGGCACTACAAACAACTCGATATTATACAACTGTTGATGGAGCAGCAACTCTAAGCGCTACCGAAGAGTTAGGGCTCCTGTACTACCAGTCGGGAACAGCAGCCAGGAACTGTCTATCCGGTACCCTCAACCCATCAGACGATGGTCAACCCAATCTACTTGTACTGGCATTATGGCATTCAAGCACTTCCAAGTGCCAAGTTTAGGGGATGGAATGTGTCGGGAGTGGGGAAGACAGCGTTCATTGCCCTAGTCAGGAAACAGGATCGACTACTGAAGCTCTGTCGACTTCTTGTGATTCGACCTCTACGCCTAGCTAATAAGCAAAGAAGGAGTATGGAAGCCGGGCGATAGACAGTGCCTATCTACTCCTTAAGCAGTTTAGGTTTGCAGACCGGTAATTTGTTTGAGTCACTAGCTCTAGGAAGGTTGTCATCCAAGACTGGAGAGGCCTTCCTCCCTTTTGGTTTAGCTTCAGAGTTTTCCTTCTCCTAGACGGATGACCTGGGAATATCTACGGGTCCATCAGCACCGAGAGGGTTTTCCACGCGCCTGGTTCCTAATCCAGGTATTTCTGCGCCCCCGGGTTGGTGGTCAATGTTAATGGGTTAGTTTAAAATGGTTAAATATCAACTGAAAAATTATACTCCTCCAAGTGATTACAGGACATTGGTATTTCATTGTCTGTTACTGGAGGAGGGGCTGAGTGAGGGTTCATGCAGTGGGAGCAGCTATATTTGCAAACAGGTCTGTTGGAAGGAATTATCATAGTTTGTTTTTTCCTTTAGGTTAAAAAAGAAAAAATCCTTTTATTTTTGTTGGCTTAGGAATAGGATAATACGTTGCCGAATCGGATGGTATTAGGAATTAGCTAGAAAAAAAATTGTACAAGTTCTAGATATTTTAAATAGCAGGATGGTTAAGTTGTATATTCAATAGATACAAGTAAGGTCACTTTTTATATGAAGTATATTACAGTACAGTTATAATTGGGAGTAAATCATATGCTATGTCGTATACAATATGTATAGTACAATAGCTATATGGTCATATTTCCAGTAGATGCGAATATATGGAGATTGTAGGTATTAAGAAGGTTACCATTTCTAATGAAGATATCTTCAGCTTTCGTTAAAAAAAATTAGAAAGTTGTATTTTGCATTTGAGAGTATCGGTTCAGTTTTTGTATTTAACATCGCTAAGCTATGTAGTATAGATAGTTGTATATCTAAGTACAGACTGTTGTTAGTAAGTATCGACCTGGATAAGAACAAACTAAGGCATGCCTGAGGGGTAGAAATGTAACAGATGTTTAGTGATCATGACTTCCAAAAAAAAAAAATTATATATATATATATATATGTGTGTATATACCTTTATAATCGTATATACATTTCATATATATATATATATATATATATATATATATATATATATTAGCAGAAGTACCCATCGTTGACCGGGTTCAAAAACAACCTACAGAAAATGGACTGTGATTGATGAAAGTATATGTTATGAAAAGGATGGTGTTGTAAAGAGATAGCTGTTGATACTCAAAAATTTTACCCTAAGCAAAATATGATGAAAGTAAAGATAATTTTCGCGAAAATATATTTTTTTATATTAAGTTTGTTTCCATTCGTAGCCAGGAGTGACCAATAAAATGATGTTTCCTTACAAAGAGAAAATGATATATATATATATATATATATATATATATATATATATATATATATATATATATATATATATATATATATATATATATACAAGAAATAAATGTTACTTTTATGGTAGAAAACTTCATTGGTTTGTATTTTTACATAGTTTGTAATTTTTTTTTTAATTCATGAACCGGTTTAAAAAAAAGTCAAAATGGCAGCGACTTTGAAATGGAGATCCCTGTTTTCAATTTTAAGGAGTGGCACCTGAGCATTCTGTGTTAAAAACTTTAGAGAGTTCAGTCAACGTAAGGAATATTTATAAACATATTTTAATGTTTTCCGTTATTTTGTGCTTGAGGAATATTCGATTATGGCATGTGTAGTTTTTATAAGAATTCATTTAAGTAGTTATCGCCTCAAATTTCGTTTTAATTTCGGTTCGCTGAAATTATTTCAAGTAAAGAGCATTAAAAACTATTTCAAACAAAAAAACATGAACTGAACTTTAATTGACTATGGTAACATTTATTTCTTGTATATTTATTTTTTCGGGTAGTCGTTTGTTGGCTTTTTTGCTAAACTCTCTTACTAAATAATATCGACGAAATATCGAAAAACAAAGAAACAAAAACAGTTTTGAAAAAAAATGAAGCTTTACTTACTTTAGTAAAATGATTAGAACCAGCAAAATGGGATATTAAAAAGTAAACACATAATTACTTTAGTTTTTTAAAGCAAAGAATCGATATCAATATTATTAAGAAGAAAATGGCGCCCTTTTCAAGCAGAACAGATTCGTTTCAGTTTTATAGTATTTAACGGTGTAGTATTGCGCCGTTGGATTCAGTGTTGTACTATTGTTATGTAAAGAACATGCAGAAAGTGTTGTAATCAACTGAATTCCTTTTAGTACACTGACAAAAAAGCTTAAACAGATATATAAATAAAAATAAAAAGTTTATGTAAATGTTTTTAAAAGACGCGTAATAACGTAAGCAGGATTTTTCCTTCTTTTGACACGATAGCAAGTAACGTTCTGATTTTTTATTTTTTATCTATTTATCTATTTTCCAAAGAGTGCCACGTGCAAATGGGGAAGGAAAAAACAGAGTTATGCAAAATTTGTGTCAAGCATTGTCTAAAGTTCCGACTTATTTTTTTGGCTTTCACTTTAATAAGAACGTGAATTTATGGGGTGAATTTATTCGACACAATATGATTCAACTCCAAAAAATAAAAAAAGCTAATGTGAATTAAGATTAAAGTTAAAGTGTTATTGTGGACCCTCACACCTTAAAAACCTTGTTAAACTTTGTGACATATTTACATTCTATGGAGGTCAGGCGCGAAGGAAAAGCCAATAATTTTATTATACCATATTTCTTCAAACTGAAGCATAATTAAACCACATTCGCATATCACCATTTCACCCACATTCGAACGGTCAAGTTGAACGTCTTGTGGGCACCTTTAAAAGAGCCCATTTAAAACTCAAGGGAGAAGGGGCAACATCAGAGATACTTGAAACCTTCTTGACAAGTTATAGGGCAACACCAAATCCTTACACACCAAACGGTAGCTCACCAGCCAAATACTTGATGAATTGGAAAATCCGCTCTACGTCCAAAACCACATCATTCCATCAAAAAGAACACAAAAATGGAACGGCAGTACAACCGTCACCACGGTTCACTCCAAAAAACATTCTTACCAGGTCATCAAGTCCTAACAAAAGACAACAGAAACAACAAAGAGTCATGAACCCAAGGCTACATTGTACGAGGAACCGGAAATATAACGTACGAGGTAAATATCCACAAATCAATTTGAGTTCAACACTCCAACCAACTGCGACCATCACATCTCCCAGACAGAACACAGATGAATTTATTCAACTAAACATCTTGTTGGACACTTTCAACTTTCCACAACAAACACCAGAAGCTTCTCAGAACACTGAATCTGGAGTGCAAGAACCTAACATCCGGAAGTCAGCTTGCACCCGTTGTTCAACACAACATTTGCAGGTGGATCCCCAACTGAAGTTGTACCAGCGACAAAATTTAAAGGGGAGATGTTGGGATGAAACAAAGTATAATACAAAGGGGAGTATCTCTTTACTTCTTTGGGCAAAGTCGCCTCCCTTCGTCCGTAAGACTTCTAACTTTCATCTATTATGCTTGAATTGTAGTTGCGTGTGTGTCGTGTTTTCATAAAAAACGTTTTCTTTGTTTGTTCATACGTATTATGTTCTTTCCTCATTTGTTGCAACATACTCACTTGAAGGCTGGACTCCCTGCGGTAAAATATTTTATGTAATATTGATCTAACGCATCCCATGATATAAGATATACGCTAATGTATTGTGGAATAAGTTACTGTAGGGAAACATGTGAAGCTTCCTCCCGGTACATTGCGGGTAGAGGTCCCAAATTAGAGAAGGTAATAAATCGATTTGATTAAAACATGAGTGTTTTCACCGATTTCTATGAAAATAAACGTATGACCGAGTAGTACAGTTGTCGATCCTCATTTAATCTCGGACAACATAGGGTCTTGCTGCTTGTTTAAATTAATTTGTTAAGAGTTTTGCTACTAGTAAAATTAAGTGAATTTACTTGTTTTTAATCAAACTTTACTGGATGTTATGTTTAATAGTGATATCACATAATAATGGTTAGTCTTCACTAAAACAATATTTTCCCAAAGACTTGCACCTATCTTACAAAAGCTCCATTGCCCAACATCTATAATAACAAGATTGTCGTTCTTCACAATATAGACCGTTTCTTTGTAATAATGAGAAAATAGCATCGATACTAACATCGAAACAATAAAGTTTGGACGGTCTTTACATAAAAAACAGAAATCCAACGGTGCATACCAGATGAGCGGAAAGAAACTCTAAAACATTTTAATGATAATAATAGCACACAATATATTTATATGGAGGCAGGTTTAATATATTAAATGCTGATTATATTCATACGTAACACTCTTAAAGATATATTCCCACATCATCACTTTGGCTTATTCCAAATCAACGTTTCATGTTTATAACGTTAATGCAGCAGACTTTGCAAATTGTATTCGTAAGCTTCATCAGAACGGTAGATACTAAAGTAAACATTTCTTAAATAGTAAAGTCCACAAATTGTTTCACATACATAACACTATACTTTAATAGAAAATCGTATAACCTTTTTCTTTCTCTTCTTTTTTCTTACTGTTCTTTTCCCCCTTTTTTCTGCTTTATGTTGTTCCTTGAATTCATTTTTGTTTGTTCTAAATGAATGGCCGTCTCGCTAACCAAACACACACAGCGCTGACATAGAAATCATTAAAATATTATGTCATTCTTGTTTTTGACCATTTTATTTATTTTGTATCTTTTTATTCATAGAGTTTCAACTTTTTCACTGTAGAAAACACCTGACTTGTGTTTGTAAGGACATGTCTAAATGTTTCTTAAATTTCAGTCATTATCTGGCTCAATCACTCTCCCCCCCCCCTCTCTCTCTCTCTCTCTCTCTCTGCCTTCTTTGTCTTTCTGTCTCTCTGTCTCTGTCTCTGTCTGTCTGTCTGTCTCTCTCTCTCTCTCTCGAATATAATGTTTATATCTGCGCATAGGATAGCGTGTCCGTATAAATATTTGTATATATGCCAGAAAATAGAAAATAAAATAAATACAACATCATGGGACAGGCTTTACATTTATGCCAACGTACAGACAGAGAAACAAATACACACACATTCACTCACACTCAGCTAACAAGAGTTATTCATAACAACAAATTAATGCTCATCCGAACTCGGGATTTGAAACCGGAAATCTCGCAAGCGAGGCAAGTACACTGCCACTGGATCAACACACCTTACGCACAAAAAAATCTGTTTGCTAACGCAGATCCAACAAGCCGCGGGGAAATTCGACCACCGAATATATATATTCGAGTTCTGATATATTTAACTAATAAGACTTAATGAGGGCGAAACTGGAGTCTTTAACTTCCAGTTTGTTAGCTTGCATGGCTCGGGTGAGCTATGATGTTGTATGACTGTGAAAAATTATATATTCTCTAATTCTGAAAAGTCTAATATATATATATATATATATATATATATATATATATATATATCTTATAATATAAAGCTGAACGTCTGTGTATGTGTGTGTGTGTATGTGTGTGTGTGTGTGTGTCTGGTCACGAATAGGCTTCTATATGGTTGACTATTATAGAAAACTGATCACATATAATGATGGAAGATGTATCGAGACACAGGAATGGGTATGTTTTATCTGGCCTGGTCAACAAAGTATGGAAATAAAAAATTTAAAAATTAAAAAAAAAAAACATTTACAAGTGTTTTTAATATAGATGTACATAAGAATACTTTGATAAGTATGTTTTAACTTTAATAGGGATGGTATAATAAAATTGTGGGGTCTGCGTTCGCGCCTGGCCTCCAAAATGGAAATAGGCACAAACTTTAATAAAGACTTTTCATATCTATCTGCGTAAGTATACTTTGATAATTATGTTTCAGTTTGAAGAAATATGGTATAATAAAATTATGAGGTGTTCGTTCGCACCTGACCTCCATAGAATGGAAATATGTCACAAAGTTTAACAAGGTTTTTTAATATAGATCCACAGAATATTGTGATAAGTGTTTTATGGGGTGTATCTATTTTATTTTTACTTTCATCATATTTTGCTTTAGTTTTGATACCCCCAAATTCGAAGCCTTCCTTTTCATAACCTATCATAGTTTCAGAAATCAGAGTCCATTTTCTGTAGGCTATTTTTGAATGTGTGGGAGGGGTGTAATACTTTTTAAAACTTTGCATACACATTTAAGCATCGTTACACAATTATGAGTATGTTTCAGTTTACCAGATATAACTAACTAGAGACATCATCAGGCAATGTTTTTTTAAGTCAAGTTCTTTGAAATTGAAGAAAATTCGCAGAAGCTGTCTATATAGATCTCAAACGTCCGTTATAGTGTGTTTATGTTAAAAACGTTATAGTGTGTGTATGTCAAACGTCTGTTATAGTGTGTTTATGTAAAAAAACGTTATAGTGTGTGTATGTCAAACGTCTGTTATAGTGTGTTTATGTAAAAAACGTTATAGTGTGTACGTCAAACGTCTGTTATAGTGTGTTTATGTTAAAAACGTTATAGTGTGTGTATGTCAAACGTCTGTCATAGTGTGTGTATGATAAAATTTTTGACACGTCGTATCAACACTGAGAAAATTGGAATGGTTTCAAACCTAACTCTCTTCCCCGACAAATAACCAATAATTCGCTAAAAACATTAATTTTTTCACCGTCAACTGGGCCGTTTTCACAAGGAGGGTACACGTTTTCCTCGACATTTTTGCAAAGTCATCATATTCCTTGCAATGACTAAGTTTATTTCGAACGCCACCGACGTCATTTGTCGCGGTGTGCGCGGGAACTAAGCAATTGTGGGGGTGTCACCTTATATTCCTCCTTCGCGTTAGAGGTTCGAGCCTGCCAGCCTACATCTTTTTGCGCTCTCGCGGGTACTCGCTGCTATTTTCAATTTTTTAGGAGTTGGTTAATTTTTTAATATTTTTAAAGGCTCCGTTGCTAAATACTCTTACCATAAAACATCTCCACATCGGGGAAACGCCGGGTATCCTCGCTAGTATTCTGGAAGCCAATCACATGATATTAAAAATAAAAGAAATTAAAAGTTAGAGATAACCCCGTTTAATTATTCAAAAAGAAAAATATATGATGCAATACATTGGGGCAATAAACAAAACAACAAAAGGTAAAACATAAAACCACATAAATAAACTTTGGATGTCTGAGAGAAAGACAAATATAAGGGACAGAAAAAGGGGGGGGGTGATTTAACAGAATAGAGTGGAAAAGTGAAAGAGGGCAATTACAACCACACAGGAGGATATAACGTACAATATATGTTTATATATATATATATATATATATATATATATATATATGTTTATATATATATATATATATACACACATATATATATATATATATATATATATATATATATATATATATATATATATATATATATATATATCAAGTAGGGAGGAAAGACCATTAGCTCTTGAGGAAGAAGTAGAAGGAGGAGAAGGAGAAGAACAAGAACAAGAACAAGAAGGAGAAAGAGGTGGCGAGAAGTACAATAACATTAAAATAAAGTTTTTTATTTTACTAGCAGGACCCGTTAACCGGCATTGCCCGGTGGTAGCATGCTGGGGCCCCCTCCGCGTAAAAATTGTTGTTTTTGTCGTTTGCTAACCCTCAACCTCCTCGTGTTAAAAATGGCTTTCGGAATAGACACCCCATTTTGTGCCTGAGGGTGGGGTTGTCACTAAATTTGCTGGAAGATTCATGGTATTTTTCAGAGTATGGTTCAGAGTTAAGTTCAGAGTAAAGTATTTTATTTGGCAAGACTAGATGTATGGTGACAAAAAACTATCGAACACTGTGTCCCTTTAATTTAAGAAAGTGATTGTTTTAATTAAGCTGTAAAAGTAAACATTATAAACAGAACCGTTTATTTAAAGTATAAACAATGGTGAATCTGGTTCCTAAACTTTAAATGGGTTAAATTTTATCGCGTTATTATTGAAAATGTAATTATGCGAAAATTTTATTATTCTGAAAGCCATTCTTTACATGGATATGTTAAGAAACCTGTGCTTCAGCCTTACATTGTAATAAAAAAATATAAAACATGAATCTAACTGAAAAACTATGTAAAGTTGTGCGATGGTATCGCGCTCTGCCATCATATAGATCCTAAAACAATATCTACTTAAAAATGTGGTGCTTATACATTTTTGGTACCGTGCTATCTGTAATTAGTGTTATCAGGTTAAATTCAACTTCCACGCTATTTTTTATTCAACCGTAAGGTGGAAGAATATTTACAAAAGACTCTTTTTTCCTCGATGTAAAAATAATTACCCAAAACTGTACTTTGTATTGTTCAACGCTTTTAATTATAAAATGATACTTATTTACTCATTGTAAAACATCGTCTTGCATTATTTCTTTTTTGGTTGTAAATATGAAGAGTCTTTCTACCCTCAAAAATCCTTTAAAATTACCACTTTTAAAGGTTTTTGAGTGTGCTGAAAACGAAAATAGCGTTAAAAAATCCAGAATACGAGTAGATTGGAAGATCTGAATATATGTTAGTTTCTAAAATGTGGGGGATCAATTTTCTCCAATAATAAAACGTGAAATAAGCATCCATTTTATGGCCATATTTATTTTTAGGGCGAGGGGTTCAATGTACACTGAACACAATTTAACCTAAAAGGAGCACTCTCTTTATTTGTTCTGTGGTTGGTGTACATCAAATCGATTAGTAATGCCTGGGGACGGGGGCGTCAACGTACACTGAACACAAATTAACGTAAAATGAGCATTCCCTTTTTTGTTTTTGGTAGGTGCACGTCAAATCGATTATTAATGACTGTTCCCCCCTAAAAGGTGGGTGCACAGTTCATGTGAAATTGTGTTTATTTTACGCTGAGCCCCCCACACCCACCAAAACAAAAGATGGCCATAAAGTGGGTACTTATTGTACGTTAAATTATTATGTACAAATGATCCTCTACTTTTTTAAACTAACATTTTTAAAATATTTTTGAAACTATTTGTTTGCCGGAATTTTAAATGTTATTTTCGTTTGCAGCCCCCCTCCCCCCGAAAACATTTTTGAACTAATATTTGTTTTCAGCACCCCGCAACACCTACAGAAGGCTTAATTTTAAAGGATTGATCTAAGGTGGAAAGATTCTTCATATTTACCCTTTTTTATTTATTTGTGAAATAACGTGTGTGCCGTAGAAATATTCGAAAAAAAAAACGAAATGCTATTGGGGTATCCTTATTACATAAGTAAAAGGTTTATTTAAAGTAAATAACCACATCTGAGCATGTGAAATAAAAGCGTGAATTAATTTTAGCTACTAAATTTCGTGAAGCATTTATAATATAAACAAACTTGTAAAGGAAAAATCTAATCGGCAACTCGTAAACAAAATGAGACGAAATGTTTTCTTAAGCGTCCGTAAGAACCGTTTAGTAATATTTAATTACTTTTTCGTTCTTGTTATTACTAATATAAAATATAATTAATAATGATGTGTCACTGTAATTTAATTTCTGAAATAAAATATGAATAAGCATGGGTCATTATAAATGAAATAAATCTAAACAGCAAAAAAAAAAAAAAAAATATGAATCTCCAATTTCTGCTGTTTGGTGAAATAACGACAAATAATCAATAAACCAAGTAATATGTTTCCTAGTGATGTTAGTAAGATATTAATGAGAATAGCTCTGGTAATAATTTCAACGAAATGCAAATCAAAATTTCTTCCTTTTTGGGGGCGGGGGAGAGATTCCGAAGTTTGTAATCGGGTTATTTAACATGTAATTATTCTACTCAGGGAAGACAGGTTTATTGTAATCTCTAGAATGTTCGTTTTTAAATGATGTTTCTTTCATTCCGGAAAAACCGAATATGTAGATCTAAACGAATGAGATTTCGAGGGATTGGAAGCGGGGATCACTATTATGTAAGGTTGTTGTTAAGAGTAGGCGATATGTATGAACTCGGAATATAACAGAAATCATTATTTGTGTCAGATTGTGTTAACAGTAGGCGATGTGTATGAATTCAAAAGATAGTTAATGACAGAGTAGACCCAGGAAAGTAGAAAAATAGTAGAAATACACGCGGTGAAGATTGGGATCTTAAGAGGTCTTATTGAATAGGGATTAAGAGTTTTAGCTACTTCCTGTTTACGGTATGACGATGATGAATATAGCACTTCTAGAAATAAATGTAATGTGTTAATATTACGGAAAAATGTGTCTGTAATGACCAATAGCGTAAACATAACACCTTTTTATGTTCCATCTGTTGGTGTAAACCTACGGTATTTTGGTCCATGGGGGAAGAATGCGCCTGCTTTATTATAAACAAGATTAAACACGAGTGATCCAAAACAGTGATTTAAAAATTCAAGTCTGAAGAGCGATAAGATATGTATGAAACTGAAACAATGTTTAAGGAGCGAGATCAGAGATGCGCCGATGTACGGACCATGCTCTCTACCGATCCAAGTTATGACAACAGGGTCATTACTAACACTTTAGCATGTAAATGCGGACAGTTTAAAGCTTGAGGACACAGCTAAACGATTTTTGGCCACGGTTATAATGTGGATTAATGTTGTCTCACATCTTCGAAGTCAGCAAAAACGTCAACACTAAAGTGTACCGGGATGTGCTGAAGAGTGTGGTAATTCTCGATAGAATCAGTTGGTCGCTGGCAGACGCTCGGTGTGGCAGCAGGATTCGAGGGCGGCCCACAAGTCCAATGAGATAAAGGTTTAGCTTCAGAAGGAGTGCTACGACTTTGTATCCTTTTCACACTGGCCCTCCTCTCCTGATTTGTACCGCTGGGCAATTTCCTTTGGTCATACATGGAGAGCATCACCAACATGACCTCCTACAACACCAAAGCCAGCCTGATCGCCGACATCCGCCGAGTATTCGCTGAGTTCCAATCGGCGCTTGTGGCAAAAGGTATGCCACCAGTTCCGGCCCCGTATCGAGGCGGTGATTGAGGCTGAAGGCGGCTACATTGAGTAGTAGAACTGATACATATGTTATATAGTAATGAAACAGAAGAGAAATAAGCTGTTATTTATCTATCTAGCGATCGAGCGATCTATCTATCTTTGCATCTGTTTATTAATATATATATATGTGTGTGTGTGTGTGTTTTATATGTTTATCTATCCATCGATCTATCTATTTATCGATCGATCTATTTGTCTATCTAACTAGAAGTAAACAAGAAATGAGATGTGTGGTTGTTTTTATGTATTATCCAAACATTTCAATGCACATAAAACACGATGATCGATCAAGTTGCACGGGAAAATATCTGACTAGCTGATCGGAAGTGACGGACCGTTGTCAGGTATTCTAATTAGCTGAGAGAATTGTTGAATTGGATTAAAGACGATGAAAGAAGAAAGTAATCTGAAAAGCGGTCTCTTTTCGAGGGAGTGGGAGGTTATTAGGCATGAGACGTCTAAGAACTAATCAACAAAGCAAAGATAGTTGATCACTCCTCTGCTTATGTCGGGAGTGAAATAAAATATATAAAAAATACACTGCGTCTTGTTTTCTATCGAATCATTCTCCCTAAGATTGACTGAAGAATGTCTGAGAGACACGACAGCAAAAATGCAGGTATGTCGATAAATGTATACGTTATATAATTTTCTGACACACACATCTCAGCACATTTAGATTATCACGAGCCATAAATAGTCTGTAAGTCATAAAATATGGTTACGAATACTGAAGAACTCCACGATATACATTTAGTAACACGTTACACAATCACACGACATATATACGCACACCACCTTACAACATAAAATACAACACATAATTGATTTTTTAAATAAGTTTTTTTAAAAAAAAGCCGCAGTGTTGTTTTCTTCAATGTGACAAATTTATTGTTACACCTTGGAAACAACATTTAACAAAAAGAATACTGTAATAGAGACTCATGTACACCTTCTCCTCCTCCTCCTCCTTCTTCTTCTTCTTCCTCCTCCTCCTCCTCTACTACTACTACTACTACTAATACTACTACTACTGCTAATACTACTATTAATACTTGTTTTGCTGCTTTTCCCCCTTTTAATTATCATCATCATCTTTTATATTGCTCCTTCAAGTCATTTTTGTTTGTTTGAAATGAATAGACGTTTCGCTGACCAAACACTTGACATGAAATACTTAAAGACCTCACATGTCATCTTCTTTTTGATATTTCTAAAATCTTTTTACTTATAGAATTTCAACCTGTTACCTGGCCTGCATTATTCTTACTTTTATCTCGCTCAATTATCCTACCTCGCTTTTACTTCCCCTTCCTTTCTCTCCCTCACTCTCTTTCTTCAGATTATCATGTTTATATCTGTGCATGGGGTTGTGTTCGTATAAATATTTGTATATACGCCACGTAATAGAAAATAAAATAGATAAAATATAAAATCATGGGATAGGCTGAACATTCCTGTACATAGGGACAAATACAGATAAACACACACACACACACACACACACACAAACACAAACACTCCCACTCACGCACATTTCACACGAGTAATGCAAAACAATAAACTGAAAATCCCAAAACTCGAATTTCACCCTCATTAAGGCAAATCAGTTAAACATATCCGAACTCAGGATTTAAAACAGGAAATCTCGCAAGCGAGGAAAGTGCACTACTACTGGAACAACCGCGTCTTTTTTTTCTTTTGTTTGACTGTGGAAATAATTATATATTATCCCATTCTGAAAATTCTAATATATATATATATATATATATATATATATATATATATACTAGCTGTACCCGGCCACGCGTTGCTGTGGCTCAGTTTGTTAAAATTGAATACATTCCTAAAGAAAAAGTGTATTTTGTATTGTTCATTTAGTGTTATAAATTTCTGCATTTTTGTTTATCAATAATAGTTTTTTTCCATAAAAAAAGATTATTTTTACCATAAATTGTTAGTGAAAGATGTTTTTTCAGGAAAACTTGCACTCTTTTTACAAGAAAGTTGTCAGTAAACGTTTCTTTTTGAAAACAGAATTTTTTTTATAAAAAGAAAAGATGAATATTCTATATGAACACTGTAAATAGTTAGGTGAAAGTAGAGAAAAGTTATTTTTTTCAAGAGAATGTACAAATTATTTGTTGTCAATAGATGTTAAGAAAATAAACAGAAAAAAATACTCCCATCATTAATTAATTAATTATGCAAAAAATAAATAAAATGTTGATTTAGTGTTTCAACATTTGAACACTGCTCGGTTGATCGAACTCTAACCATAATTAGAATCCGGGGAGCGGGTCAAATTCTGCATGGGTATCATTCTATTTAATTTCGTCTTTTGCTCAATTTTTTGAGTGGGCTATTAGCGATTGCAAACTAACAAATTTAACCAAAATGCAAATTCAACAATTAAATGATTTTAAAAAGTGCTCAGCTTCTAATACAAATCCTAGTAAATCAATCCCCGTTATTGGAACCACTCAAGGGAAGGACGAAGCCAAATTATTGCTAGTATGTTTGGGATACGTTCTATTTTTTTTCCTTATTTCCAATATTTTAAGCAGATTGACACTCAGCTACCAGATTTTTATGGTTCGCTCGGTTTTTAATATAATGTAAGTAGATCTAGATGTTTATTACTTACGATAAAACTTGCTGGACATGCACTGTTTTACGGTTGTTGTAAAAATGAAACGGAAACTAAAATTTTGCTCCGTTTTAATCTTTTTTTTTAATTGTGCCCCCCAAACGAATATAATCAAGAGAATAACATTCAACAATTGTACTCTCTATATATAAAACACTAAATATTTTTTTAAAGTTATTAACGAAAGGGAAATAATTTCATTTTTAAATGAAAAAGTCTGTTCGGTATAGCTTTTCGTGTAGTTTTTACATAAGTCCAACTTACCGCTCACATTGGAAATGTCGACATTTATAGGTTGTCGGATACAGTTACAACGAATAAACACTCCAATCAACCCATGTTAAGAACGGCTCTCGGAGTAGATACCCCCAACGGAAAAACGGTTGACTTAACTGCAGAAGCATAACTTCTATAATTGAATCCCCCTCCCGCAAAAAATAGAACGTTTTTGTAAACCGCATTGAAAACTTCGTGAGACAAAAAAAAAGTTCCCCACTTTGTTGTACTTTTCTTTAATTGTAAGTCATTAAAAAATGTCAGTCCGTAATTTATTCCACCCCAAAAGTGATATAATGTACTTTTAGAAAATTTGAAAAAAATTATGTTCCAGGAAAAAAATAAAAGACAATTAAATTACCCTCCCCAACTTCGAGTGCTTTCCTTTTCTTGTTTTATTTCTTTTTCAGCTAATTTTTAATTTTCCGCGGAAGAGTGATACGCCATGTGAGAAGCCAGTTTGCTAGGTGAAGCCGTCGTTTATGCTGCCGCGCCCGCGCGTAGCATAAACGGGAGCTGTAAAATGACGGAAAGTAGTTCGTGGGTTCAAGGGTTAATACCATGCAAACGGTAAATTTGCCCCGGATTTGAGTATCAGATTCGTTGTCAGCGACCTCGTATACCCCTAAATAAAAAAGTAGAGTGGTCGGTGTTCTGTTGTAACGTATCCCTATATTTACCAATATTTTTGGTATCATAATTTCTTTTCTTCAAATATTAAATAAACAATGCTTAATTCAATGAAAATATCCGTGGTTCGAAAAATTAATTTTTCTTTGAGTTATATCGTATTCATTTATATGGATTTGGGGGTTTCTTTCGTAATGTTCTTGTAATTTTTTTATTGCTACAAATTACGATGATTTTTTATATAAAAAAGCAAAAATAAATTCTTGCGTTTTTTATTTACTACTGAAAACCATAATTTTAGTAAAGGTATTTTTGTTTCAACAAAATAATACATTTTCACTAAGATTAAAATAAAAAGTAATTCCACGATCATTATTTTGCGTTTTTTTTATTTACTACTGAAAACCATAACTTTAATAAAGGTATTTTTTTTTTAACAAAATAATACATTTTCACTAAGATTTAAATAAAAAATAGTTTCATAAAAATTGGTTAATTTCCTGATTTTTTGGTGAATTTTGAAGTAAAGATAGGAGTCAAAATCTTTATACATTTTGAGCATCAGCATTCATTTTGCCTGTAGGAAAGCGACCACATGTGGTTAATTTAAATTAAATTTTAATCACATGGTGACATTATGAATAATCGCGTGATTAAATCCATTTAAAATTTACCGATTAGAATCTGATATTTTTAAAAATTATTTCATACAACATAAGAATTTGTTTACATTAACCGAGACAACGGCCTCTCGTGGTGAGACCAAAAATTCCTTTAATGATGTCACGTGACGGCAGGCGGTGATAAATAAATATGTCACTAAATAAAAAACATGGCAACGTTGGAATAAAGAAAACCACTTATTTATTAAAGAAACATTAAGTATAATGTTATAATTAAAAAGAGATATCTAAAAACACGCATTTGTACAGTAAACACATTATACCAAAATCTGGAAGCCATCGGTCCAGTGGTTATTTAGACTATTAATTACGAACGAACCAAGAATTATATATATATATATATATATATATATATATATATATATATATATATATATATATATATATATATGAAATAAAATGGAGGTGGAAGGACCTGGATACTCAACGTTTCGCCCGATTTATGCGGGCTTCTTCAAGAGGGATGATCATTGACGAGAGAGTCGGAGGATTGGGGCTATATATAATGATGGGGGAGAGCAACGTGTTTTCCTTATTAAATTAGATATCATATATACATGTATATACATTTTATGAGAGAAAAAATAAATTAGAGTAAACTAGTGTAGTGGATTACGTCTAAAAGTTAAAATATCGTAGAGATTAAAAAAAAAATTCTTTCGTAATCTCGTGTCATTTTATTTATTTAATCTATCACCGCTATATTTCCAAACACAATTTTTTCCTCTACGATATTTTAACTTGTGCCGGCAAAAAGAAACATCAAACGCATTGTTTGAGGAACTTTGAATCTTTTCTCCCGCTTTTTTCTTTCTCCCTCGTTGTGCCAATATTTTAATCGTTTTTAAACGTAAATAAATTTGATTATTGTGTCCCCGTACTTTTGGCACATTTAATAAGTTCCCCATTAGAACTCTTTATTTTTCGACACAGTATTATTTAGGTTGCTATCGATTTTCTTCTGACGAGATGATAGCCGAAAGAGCTCTCGAGAAACTTCCGCCTATTATTTTTTTTTAAACTATATATATATATATATATATATATATATATATATATATATATATATATATATATATATATATATATATATATATATATATACTACCTGGACGCCCGGTCGTTGCCCGGTCGTAGAATAAGCTAAATCATGATATTTTAATTCATGCAGATTATGTAGGGATTATTAGAGAATCAATACTCTATTGAATATTACATATTATGGGGAGTATCTTGCCCGGTAGCCCAATTCGCAAAATAAATAAAAAAATAAATAAATAAATAATTACGATAATTCTTTCATCATATTTCGTTAGTGTTTTTTACAAGTGCACGTCAGCTAATATTTGGGCTCGATGATGAATGCCTCGGAAAAGTCACTTCGGATTGGTTTAAATACGCAAAGGAAAAACTTCTTTGCGGCGATATTTAATGGTACTTTTTTTATCGTAAATTGAACTCATTGATAAGGAAAACTTAAAATAAAATGGTGAGGTACACCCGGGATCATTCGATTAGTAGTCAAATGCTCTACCACTGAACTATACTATTGCAATAGTTTTGGGTTTTTTTCTTTTGTTTAAGAATAAATAATTTGCTAAGATATAATTATCTCCTTTTCCGGTGAAACGCATAATAATTCCCTTTTAAACATTCTTCTTTTTTATCTTTCAGAAAAAAATCTACTTTTGAGATCGGATGTTTTCGGTTTTCGATACTTATCAGATAAATTTCTGTAAAAAACATATCTAAGAACACTTCCAGACATATAAATTACCTTTGGGTAGAATTTGCAAAGACTAGGCCCAGAGACTTTTATAGATATATAATAGAATATATATATATATATATATATATATATATATATATATATATATATATATATATATAATATATATAATAGAATAGAATATATATATAATAGAATATATATATATATATAGAATATATATATATATATAGAATATATATAGAATAGAATATATATATATAATAGAATATATATAGAATAGAATATATATAGAATAGAATATAACTACTTCATTTATTCACATAAATTTAATATACGAAAGCATAGATTTATGCGTAAACTTTAAGTATTTACTTCAAAAGTGCTCAATACGTAGGTAGAGCTAGTTAGTAATTTATAAAATATATATGGCGATTAAGCTACACTGAATATTATGCGTTTCATCCAACTATAGGGTTCGTCAGGCTTATGCGCATAAGCCTGACGAACCCTATAGTTGGATGAAACGCAGAATAGAAGATATATATATATATATATATATATATATATAATAGAATATATATAGAATAGAATATATATATATAATAGTATATATATATATAGGTACATATATTACTTGCTTTGAGGCACTCTCTCTTTCTCTCTCTCTCTCTCTCTCTCTCTCTCTCTCTTTCCTACTCTCTCTCTCTGGAGGAGACGAACAGGGCCGATTATTTGAGGGTCAGTTCTTTCATGAGAAATCGTTACCACTTTTACAACAGTGGAAAATGTCTAATTACCTAAGTACCTACTTTATTTACCTAATTGTTTTTCTTTCTACAGTTGCCCACGATCACTCCTCCCCAAATACAATTGTTAAAAATATTATTGTAATTTATTGTTGTTGATTGCGGCAAGTAATTAACCTAAACTCTCCTAAACATTTAATTCAACGTTCTCTCCACATTCCTTTTGCAAAAGAAAACAATTGCCGATACCATTCCATTTTTAAATATACTTTTCAAATAGATATACTAATAAATGCGCCTAGCGTCGAATGTAAGCAAAAGATGTAGACAATTCTCATTCAAATAAAGAAATTAAGCAGAGGTGCTCAAAGATTTCACACGTTACATTTGTCAACTAATTACAGGTCAATTGTACTTATATTAAGTAGAATACTTAATAGTATTATCATTTTCATGGAGAGTAGACAATGCATTGTGGATGTGTTGTCGGTAGCTCCCCTTACTCTTGCTTCTAATTGGTCTCTCAGTCCGCGTTCAGAATGAGTGATTACCTGAAAAAAGAAGTATTTTGGCATGAGCAGTCGCCTAAGATATTGGAAAATGTCTGTTTCATTTTCCATATTTGTAGCCATGTCACTAATAAGGGTGATTGATGTAAACGTTTTACTGGGCTGACGTTATCCGCCTGATAGTCAGGGGCCCGAAGCTTCAACAAAACACCAAGGAGCCCGTCATATCAGCAGGTGCAAAGTATTGGACTGCTGTATTGCCATTTGTTGAATGGATTCTGGACCATGCAGTAGCTTGTGGTGGGGCTTCTTGATGTCATATTAGTGGGTAATTGTTACGGCTTTACTTTATCATGATCTAAAAAAAATATTTATTTATTTAATTTGCATCCTGACTTTCCCTCTCCGCCCTTTTCTTCAAGTCTGCCTACCTATTCAACAAATCCAAAAACTCCATCATGAAAGGTTTCCAGAAAGAACACACGATTAAATCCAGAACTCAAACTTCCGACGTAAATCCCCACTACCATGTCTCCTTCTCTAACATCAGAGGTCTACGTTCCAACGTTCCAGAGGTTGAAATTCAATTACAGGAGATTACAAACCCCTTTTTTCTGGAATTGAACCGACTATTTCCCTAGATGAGTTCGTAATTAGAGGATATTCTAATTTAACATCGAAATCTGCTCCCCAGATTCACATGCGCATGGAATGTGTGCCTGCATTATGGATGGCTTTACCTGTGCTATGGACATATTTAGAGAAGTCCTTACATTGCCTTCTATATGTTGTCAGACCGCACATTTCATTTATATTTGACCTATATCGCCCACATAAAAGCAGAGTTACTATCATTAAGAGCAAATCTGAGAAAATTGACTACATCCTGTCTGCTCATCTTTGGGCTAACATTCACGTCTGTTCAATGTTCACAATATGAAATGTTTAGCCAACTCATGATGAAATAAAGCCGTTATATTTTTAGGTGTAAGCCTTATGATATTGAAGGCATTAGAAAGAGTGATGATTATATCATTGTGTGGATTTTTGGAAATATATAAATGAGTTTACCGATGTGTTTGAAGGCTTAACAATACAGAAAGGGTGGCAGTTACTGAATACAGGATAGGTAGATTAATAATTTATAATATTTACAGATTCAATAATTTTCTATTAAAATATTTATTTACCAGTAACAATGGTTGTGTCCAGTTTTTGTCGATGGTATAAGGTTCCCTGGCCGTATCAAGTGTTGTTGATGGTATCAATTCCCTAATTTTCGGAGATAAACTCTCTTGTTAAGGGAAAACAAAGAAAATAGACCCAACTCTCAGGATTTTTATTTTGATTTAAAATTGTCTGTTGAACTTATCAGGGGAAGTATCCTATCATTTTAATATTATAGCACGCTGCTTTGTGAATATTTTAAAAATCTTCTTGGAATTAATGAAAATTACTCTATTATTCAATTCTTTTTATATATTTTTCTGTGACGCTGATTTATTAATATTTAAAAATCTAGTGGGAATCAGATGAACTCACTCTCTTATTTAAAGATATCTCGTTGGTATCTAAGGAAGGTAAATTTTATTGAAATAAATATAAAGCGAGGGAAGGTAACTATTCTGAACTATGAATATTTTAGAAATACTGTTGGAATCAAGAGAAATAACTCTATTATTTTTCTGTGATGCTGAATTATGAATATTTAAAAAATCCCGTTGGAGAAATTACTAGATCTCGTTGGCATGCAAGTAGGAAAATATTTACTGATGTGCATAGAAACTTAATGAAGATGCTAGATTAGGTTATGGGTGTATAAGGAATATAGCACTGATTTTAGCACTATTGTTTTTTTCTGTTTTAGTTTTTTAATTAGTAATAATTATTTTCAAATACTAATTTACCTCTCTGAGATATAGGATTTCCTTAAATAATAGACTTATTTCCCTTGATTCCAACGGACTAGTTTTTATATTCATAAATTAGCGTCCCAGAAAAATATATAAAAAAATCAAATAAAAATTAAATAATAGAGTAATTTCTCTTGATTCCCACGGGATTAAAAAAAATATTCATAAATTAGCGTCCTAGAAAATATATAAAAACTAAAATAAAAATTTAATAATAGAGTTATTTCTCTTGATTCAAACATGATTTTAAACATTTTAATAGAGCAGCATCCTAAAATGTTCAAATAATAGGTTCCTCCAATGATAACATCAACGGTAAATGTAGAATTAAAAAAAATAGTCCTGAGAGTTGGATTTATGTTCTTTCTTTTCCCTTGACAAGGGAGTTTATATCTGAAAAGGTGGAAACTTGATACCATCAACAACTTGATACAGCCAGTCACACTGGTAAAAGAAATATTTTAATTGAAAATTATTGAATTTGTCAATATTATCTATTATTAATGTACCTATCCTGTATTCAATAATAGTTCCGCTTTCTCCATCGTTAAGCCTTCAAACACATCTTTTAACGTACATGCAATGCTTCAAGCAAACTATAAAACAATTTTTATACAAGAATATTTCATCAAGTCTAATATCAAGTTCAAGGCAAACCAGAAAGTAAGTAGTCTCCGCGCTGACATCATTGTGATTTAATTTAAGGAAATTGTTAATTGGCCCTTATTATTAATAGGTTAAGAATTTAGATTTTCTCATCCTTTGTACCTAGGTGGCGAGGCGAGAAAGTTACTGTATGTGAAAGAGTGTATACAATGGAGAAACTACGCGTAACGCTTCCTTATAGCTCGCGAATTCAAGCTGATAAAGGTAGTGAGGTTTAAAATAATTAAATCTAATGAGAGTGATAGATCTATGGTATCAGAGAGAAACGGGTAGTAGAGGATATTGAGTTATTTAGGTTAGTTTAACATAGTCCTAGTATATCTATGTAGTTTACCAGAAAAATGGATTTTACGTGATCAATGGGGGTATAAAAGTTTCGGATATTTGTACATTCTTGCTTTACAATAGAAGGCAAATTAGTAGTTTTTTACATAGGGCTTTGGTTTTAACTTGTTATTTCTTTTGTTTTTTAAATAGATTTGATCGGTAAAAGTGAATGTTGAATTTTGCCATTAGGATTACACAAGTAGACTATTATCCTTTGGGCTCTTTGCAACTGAAAAGTTCGCTGGATATAAAACACTGTTTAATGTGGAAGCGGGCATCTTTACTTCTATAGCTATTTAAGATTTGCAAATCAAATATTTTGTTTGAATTTTTTGCACTGGTATGATTGACGACTTATCTGTCCTGATGTTAAGGTATTATGATATTTACAGTTCATGTATTATGATATTTAAAGTTTAGGTATTATGATATTTAAATTTTAGGTAATATGATATTTAAATTTAGGTATTATGATATTTAAAGTTTAAGTATTATGATATTTAAAGTTTAGGTATTATGATATTTAAAGTTTAAGTAATATGATATTTAAAGTTTAGGTATTATGATATTTAAAGTTTAGGTATTATGATATTTAAATTCAGGTATTATGATATTTAACGTTTAAGTATAATGATATTTAAAGTTTAGGTATTATGATATTTAAAGTTTAAGTATTATGATATTAACGTTTAAGTATTATGATATTTAACGTTTAAGTATTATGATATTCAAAGTTTAGGTATTATGATATTTAAAGTTTAGGTATTATGATATTTAAAGTTTAGGTATTATGATATTTAAGATTATGTATTATGATATTTAAAGTTAAGGTATTATTATATTTAAAGTTTAGGTATTATGATATTTAAGTTTAGGTATTATTATATTTAAAGTTTAGGTATTATGATATTTAAAGTTAATGTATTATTATATTTAAAGTTTATGTATTATGATATTTAAAGTTAAGGTATTATGATATTTAAAGTTTAGGTATTATGATATCAAAAGTTTAAGTATTATGATATTTAAAGTTTAGGTATTATGATATTTAAAGATAAGGTATTATGATATTTAAAGTTTAGGTATTATGATATTTAAAGTTCAAGTATTATGATATTTAAAGTTTGGGTATTATTATATTTAAAGTTTAGGTATTATGATATTTAACTTTAAAGTATTATGATATTTAAAGTGTAAGTATTATGATATTTAAAGTTTAGGTATTATGCTATTAAACTTTTAAGTATTATGATATTTAAAGTTTAGGTATTATTATATTTAAAGTTTAGGTATTATGATATTTAACTTTTAAGTATTATGATATTTAAAGTTTAGGTATTATGATATTTAAAGTTTAGGTATTATTATATTTAAAGTTTATGTATTATGATATTTTAAGTTTATGTATTATTATATTTAAAGTTTAGGTATTATTATATTTAAAGTTTAGGTACTATGATATTTAACGTTTAGGTATTATGATATTTAAAGTGTAGGTATTATTATATTTAAAGTTTATGTATGATGATATTTAACGTTTAAGTATTATGATATTTAAAGTTTAGGTATTATGATATTTAAAGTTTAGGTATAATGATAGTTAAAGTTTAGGTATTATGATATTTAACTTTTAAGTATTATGATATTTAAAGTTTAGGTATTATTATATTTAAAGTTTAGGTATTATGCTATTTAAAGTTTAGGTATTATGATATTTAAAGTTTAGGTATTATGATATTTAAAGTTTAGGTATTATTATATTTAAAGTTTAGGTATTATGCTGTTTAAAGTTTAGGTATTATGATATTTAAAGTTTAGGTATTATGATATTCAAAGTTTATGTATTATTATTTTTAAAGTTTAGGTATTATGCTATTTAAAGTTTAGGTATTATGATATTTAAAGTTTAGGTATTATGATATTTAAAGTTTAGGTATTATTATATTTCAAGTTTCGGTATTATGCTATTTAAAGTTTAGGTATTTTGATATTTAAAGTTTAGGTATTATGATATTTAAAGTTTAGGAAGTATTATATTTAAAGTTTAGGTATTATGCTATTTAAAGTTTAGGTATTATGATATTTAAAGTTTAGGTATTATGATATATAAAGTTTAGGTATTATTATATTTAAAGTTTAGGGATTATGCTATTTAAAGTTTAGGTATTATTATATTTAAAGTTTAGGTATTATGATATTTAAAGTTTAGGTATTATTATATTTAAAGTTTAGGTATTATGCTATTTAAAGTTAAGGTATTATGATATTTAAAGTTTATGTATTATTACATTTAATGTTTAGTTATTATGATATTTAAAGTTTAGGTATTATGCTAATTAAATTTAAGTTATTATTAAATTTAAATTAAGGTATTATGATATTAAACTTTTAAGTATTATGATATTTAAAGTTTAGGTATTATGATATATAACTTTTAATTATTATGATATTAAATTTAAGTATGATGATATTTAAAGTTAAGGTATTATGATATTTAAAGTTTAGGTATTATGATATTTAAAGTTTAGGTATTATTATATTTAAAGTTTAGGTATTATGCTATTTAAAGTTTAGGTATTATTATATTTAAAGTTTAGGTATTATGATATTTAAAGTTTAGGTATTATTATATTTGAAGTTTATGTATTATGCTATTTAAAGTTTAGGTATTTTGATATTTAATGTTTATGTATTATTATATTTAAAGTTTAGTTATTATGATATTTAAAGTTTAGGTATTATGCTAATTAAATTTAAGTTATTATTAAATTTAAAGTTTAGTTATTATGATTTTAAACTTTTAAGCATTATGATATTTAAAGTTTAGGTATTATGATATTTAACTTTTAAGTATTATGATATTTAAAGTTTAGGTATTATGATATTTTATTTTTAAGTATTATGATATTTAACTTTAAGTATTATGATATTTAAGGTTTAAGTATTATTATATTTAAAGTTTAGGTATTATGATATTTAACTTTTAAGTATTTTGATATTTAAAGTTTAAGTATTATGATATTTTAAGTTTAGGTATTATGATATTTAAAGTTTATGTATTATGATATTTAAAGTTTAGGAATTATGATATTTAAGTTTATGTATTATGATATTTAAAGTTTAGATATTATGATATTTTAAGTTTAGGTATTATGATATTAGAAGTTTAGGTATTATGATATTTAAATTTTAGGTATTATGATACTTAAATTTTATGTATTATGATATTTAAAGTTTGTGTATCATGATATTAAAAGTTTAGGTATTATGATATTTAAAGTTTAGGTATTATGATATTTAAAGTAAGGGTATTATTGTATTTAAAGTTTATGTATTATGATATGTAAAGTTTAGGTATTATGATATTTAAAGTTTAGGTATTATGATATTTAAAGTTTAGGTATTATGATATTTAAAGTTTATGTATTATGATATTTGAAGTTAATGTATTATAATATTTCAAGTTAAGGTATTGTGCTATTTTAGTTTATGTATTATGATATTTAAAGTTTATGTATTATGATATTTAAAGTTAAGGTATTATGATATTCAAAGTGTAGGTATTATGATATTTATGTTTAGGTATTATTATATTAAAAGTTTATGTATTATGATATTTAAAGTTTATGTATTATGATATTAAAAGTTTAGGTATTATGATATTTAAAGTGTAGGTATTATGATATTTAAATTTTATGTATTATGATATTTAAAGTGTACGTATTATGATATTGAAAGTTTAGGTATTATGATATTTAAAGTTTAGGTATTATGATATTTAAAGTTTATGTATTATGATATTTAAAGTTTAGGTATTATTATATTTAAAGTTTAGGTATTATGATATTTAAGGTTTAGGTATTATGATATTTAAAGTTTAGGTATAATGATATTTAAAGTTTATGTATTATGATATTTAAAGTTTAGGTATTATTATATTAAAAGTTTAGGTATTATGATATTTAAATTTTATGTATTATGATATTTAAAGTTTATGTATTATGATATTTAAAGTTTAGGTATTATGATATTTAAGTGTATGTATTATGATATTTAAAGTTTAGGTATTATGATATTTACAGTTAAGGTATTATGATATTTAAAGTTTAGGTATTATGATATTTAAATTTAGGTATAATGATATTTAAAGTTTATGTAATATGATATTTAAAGTTTAGGTATTATGATATTTAAAGTTTAGGTTTTATGATATTTAAAGTTTAGGTATTATTATATCTAAAGTTTATGTATTATGATATTTAAAGTTTAGGTATTATGATATTAAACGTTTATGTATTATAATTTTTTTAGTTTAGGTATTATGATATTTAAAGTTTAGGTATTATGATATTTAAAGTTTATGTATTATGGTATTTAAAGTTTAGGTATTATGATATTTAAAGTTTAGGTATTATGATATTCAAAGTTTAGGTATTATGATAGTTAACGTTTATGTATTGTGATATTAAAAGTTTAGGTATTATTATATTTAAAGTTTATGTATTATTATATTTGAAGTTTATGTATTATGATATTTAAAGTTTAGGTATTATGATATTTAAAGTTTAAGTATTATGATATTTAAAGTTTAAGTATTATTATATTAAAAGTTTATGTATTATGATATTGAAAGTTTAGGTATTATGATATTTAAAGTTTATGTATTATGATATTTAAAGTTTAGGTATTATTATATTTAAATGTTATGTATTATTATATTAAAAGTTTAGGTAATATTATATTTAAAGTTTATGTATTATGATATTCCAAGTTTAGGTATAATGATATTTAAAGTTTAGGTATAATGATATTTAAAGTTTAGGTATTATGATATTTAAAGTTTAGGTATGATTATATTTAAAGTTTGTGTATGATGATATAAACAGTTCATGTATTATGATATTTAAAGTTTAGATATTATGATATTTAAAGTTTAGGTATTATGCTATTTCAAGTTTAGGTATTATGATATTTAAAGTTTATGTATTATTACATTTAATGTTTAGTTATTATGCTATTTAAAGTTTAGGTATTATGATATTTAAAGTTTATGTATTATTACATTTAATGTTTAGTTATTATGATATTTAAAGTTTAGGTATTATGCTAATTAAATTTAAGTTATTATTAAATTTAAATTTAGGTATTATGATATTAAATTTTTAAGTATTATGATATTTAAAGTTTAGGTATTATGATATATAACTTTTAAGTATTATGATATTAAATTTAAGTATTATGATATTTAAAGTTTAGGTATTATGATATTTAAAGTTTAGGTATTAATTTATTTAAAGTTTATGTATTATGATATTTAAAGTTTAGGTATTATGATATTTAAAGTTTAGGTATGATGATATTTAAAGTTTAGGTATTATTATATTTAAAGTTTAGGTTATGTGCTATTCAAAGTTTAGGTATTATTATATTTAAAGTTTAGGTATTATGATATTTAAAGTTTAGGTATTATTATATTTAAAGTTTATGTATTATGCTATTTAAAGTTTAGGTATTATGATATTTAATGTTTATGTATTATTATATTTAAAGTTTAGTTATTATGATATTTAAAGTTTAGGTATTATGCTAATTAAATTTAAGTTATTATAAAATTTAAAGTTTAGTTACTATGATATTAAACTTTCAAGTATTATGATATTTAAAGTTTAGGTACTATGATATTTAACTTTTAAGTATTATGATATTTAAAGTTTAGGTATTATGATATTTAATTTTTAAGTATTATGATATTTAACTTTAAGTATTATGATATTTAAGGTATAAGTATTATTATATTTAAAGTTTAGGTATTATGATATTTAACTTTTAAGTATTTTGATATTTAAAGTTTAAGTATTATGATATTTAAAGTTTAGGTATTATTATATTTAAAGTTTATGTATTATGATATTTAAAGTTTAGGTATTATGATATTTAAAGTTTATGTATTATGATATTTAAAGTTTAGGTATTATGATATTTTAAGTTTAGGTATTATGATATTAGAAGTTTAGGTATTATGATATTTAAAGTTTAGGTATTATGATATTAAAATTTTAGGTATTATGATACTTAAATTTTATGTATTATTATATTTAAAGTTTATGTATCATGATATTAAAAGTTTAGGTATTATGATATTTGAAGTTTAGGTATTATGATATTTAAAGTAAAGGTATTATGGTATTTAAAGTTTATGTATTATGATATTTAAAGTTTAGGTATTATGATATTTAAAGTTTAGGTATTATTATATTTAAATTTTAGGTATTATAATATTTAAAGTTTATGTATTATAATATTTAAAGTTTTAGTATTTTGATATTTTAAGTTAAGGTATTATGATATTTAATGTTTAGGTATTATTATATTTAAAGTTTAGGTATTGTTATATTTAAAGTGTATGTATTATGATATTTAAAGTTTATGTATTATGATATTTAAATTGTAGGTATTATTATGTTTAAAGTTAAGGTATTATAATATTTAAAGTTAACGTATTCTGATATTTAATGTTTAGGTATTATTATATTTAAAGTTTATGTATTATGATATTTAAAGTTTATGTATTATGATATTTAAAGTTTAGGTATTATGATATTTTAAGTTTAGGTATTATGATATTTAAAGTTTAGGAATTATGATATTTAAAGTTTATGTATTATAATATTTACAGTTTAGGTATTATGATATTTAAAGTTTAGGTATTATTATATTTAAAGTTTAGGTAGTATTGTATTTAAAGTTTATGTATTATTATATTTAAAGTTTATGTATTATTATATTTAAAGTTTAGGTATTATTATCTTTAAAGTTTACGTATTATTATATTTTAAGTTTATGTATTATTATATTTAAAGTTTATGTATTATGATATTTAAAGTTTATGTATTATGATATTTAAAGTAAAGGTATATTGATATTAAAAGTTTAAGTATTATTATATTTAAAGTTTTTGTATTATTATATTTAAAGTTTATGTATTATTATATGTAAAGTGTATGTATTATGATATTAAAGGTTAGGTATTATGATATTTAACGTTTAAGTATTATGATATTTAAAGTTTAGGTATTATGATATTTAAAGTTTAGGTATTATGATAGTTAAAGTGTAGGTATTATGATATTTAACTTTTAAGTATTATGATATTTAAAGTTTAGGTATTATTATATTTAAAGTTTAGGTATTATGCTATTTAAAGTTTAGGTATTATGATATTTAAAGTTTAGGTATTATGATATTTAAAGTTTAGGTATTATAATATTTCAAGTTTAGGTATTATGCTATTTAAAGTTTAGGTATTATGATATTTAAAGTTTAGGTATTATGATATTTAAAGTTTTTGTATTATTATATTTAAAGTTTAGGTATTATGCTATTTAAAGTTTAGGTATTATGATATTTAAAGTTTATGTATTATGATATTTAAAGTTTAGGTATTATGATAGTTAAAGTTTATGTATTATGATATTTAAAGTTTAGGTATTATTATATATAAAGTTTATGTATTATGATATTTAAAGTTTAGGTATTATGATATTTAAAGTTTAGGTATTATGATATTTAAAGTTTAAGTATTATGATATTTAAAGTTCAAGTATTATTATATTAAAATTTTATGTATTATGATATTGAAAGTTTAGGTATTATGATATTTAAAGTTTATGTATTATGATATTTAAAGTTTAGGAATTATTATATTTAAATGTTATGTATTATTATATTAAAAGTTTAGGTAATATTATATTTAAAGTTTATGTATTATGATATTTAAAGTTTAGGTATAATGATATTTAAAGTTTAGGTATAATGATATTTAAAGTTTAGGTATTATGATATTTAAAGTTTAGGTATTATTATATTTAAAGTTTATGTATGATGATATTTAAAGTTTATGTATTATGATATTTAAAGTTTAGATATTATGATATTTAAAGTTTAGGTATTATGCTATTTCAAGTTTAGGTATTATGATATTTAAAGTTTATGTATTATTACATTTATTATTTAGTTATTATGCTATTTAAAGTTTAGGTATTATGATATTTAAAGTTTATGTATTATTACATTTAATGTTTAGTTATTATGATATTTAAAGTTTAGGTATTATGCTAATTAAATTTAAGTTATTATTAAATTTAAATTTAGGTATTATGATATTAAACTTTTAAGTATTATGATATTTAAAGTTTAGGTATTATGATATATAACTTTTAAGTATTATGATATTAAATTTAAGTATTATGTTAGTTAAAGTTTAGGTATAATGATATTTAAAGTTTAGGTATATTGATATTTAACTTTTAAGTATTATGATATTTAAAGTTTAGGTATTATTATATTTAAAGTTTATGTATTATGATATTTAAAGTTTAGGTATTATATTTAAAGTTTAGGTATTATGATATTTAAAGTTTAGGTATTATTATATTTAAAGTTTATGTATTATGCTATTTAAAGTCTAGGTATTATGATATTTAATGTTTATTTATTATTATATTTAAAGTTTAGTTATTATGATATTTAAAGTTTAGGTATTATGCTAATTAAATTTAAGTTATTATTAAATTTAAAGTTTAGTTATTATGATATTAAACTTTTAAGTATTATGATATTTAAAGATTAGGTATTATGATATTTAACTTTTAAGTATTATGATATTTAAAGTTTAGGTATTATGATATTTAATTTTTAAGTATTATGATATTTAACTTTAAGTATTATGATATTAAAGGTTTAAGTATTATTATATTTAAAGTTTAGGTATTATGATATTTAACTTTTAAGTATTTTGATATTTAAAGTTTAAGTAATATGATATTTAAAGTTTAGGTAATCTTATATTTAAAGTTTATGTATTATGATATTTAAAGTTTAGGTATTATGATATTTAATTTTATGTATTATGATATTTAAAGTTTAGGTATTATGATATTTAATGTTTAGGTATTATTTTTTTATATTTAAAGTTTAGCTATTGTGATATTTATTATTTTATATTAAAAGTTTAGGTATTATGATATTTAAAGTTGAGATATTATTATATTTAAAGTGTAGGTATTATGATATTTAAAGTTTAGGTATTATTACTTTAACGGTTTATGTATAATGATATTTAAAGTTTATGTATTGCGATATTTAAATGTTATGCATTATTATATTTAAAGTTTAGGTATTATGATATTTAAATTTTAGGTATTATGATATTTAAAGTTTTGGTATCATGATATTATAAGCTCTGGTATTATTATATTTAAAGTTTAGGTATTATGATATTTAAAGTTTATGTATTTTGATATTTAATGTTTAGGTATTATGATATGTAAAGTTTATGTATTATGATATTTTAAGTTTAGGTATTATGATATTTAAAGTTTAGGTATTATTTTTTTTTAAGTTTATGTATTATGATATTTAAAGTTTTAGTATTATGATATTTAAAGTTTAGGTATTAAAATATTTTAGGTTTAGGTATTATGATATTTAAAGTTTAGGTGTTATGATATTTAAAGTTTATGTATTATGATATTTAAAGTTTAGGTATTATGCTATTTAAAGTTTTGGTATTATTATGTTTAAAGTTTATGTATGATGATATTTAAAGTTTATGTATTATGATATTTAAAGTTTAGATATTATGATATTTAAAGTTTAGGTATTATGATATTAAAAGTTTAGATATTATGATATTTAAAGTTTAGGTATTATGATATTTAAAGTTTATGTATTATGATATTTAAAGTTCATGTATTATGATATTTAAAGTTTAGGTATTATGATATTTAAATGTTAGGTATTATTATATTTAAATATTATGCATTATTATATTTAAAGTTAAGGTATTATGACATTTAAATTTTAGGTATTTTGATATTTAAAGTTTTGGTATTATGATATTTAAAGTTCTGGTATTATTATATTTAAAGTTTAGGTATTATGATTTTTAAAGTTTATGTATTATGATATTTAATGTTTAGGTATAATGATATGTAAAGTTTATGTATTATGATATTTTAAGTTTAGGTATTATGATATTTAAAGTTTAGGTATTATTATATTTAAAGTTTAGGTATTATGATTTTTAAAGTTTTAGTATTATGATATTTAAAGTTTAGGTATTATGCTATTTAAAGTTTTGGTATTATTATATTTAAATGTTGTGTATTATTATATTTAAAGTTTAGCTATTATGATATTTAAAGTTTAGGTATTATGATATCTAAAGTTTATGTATTTTTATATTTAAAGTTTGTGTATTATGATATTTAAAGTTTAGGTATTATGATATTTAAAGTTTAGGAATTATGATATTTAAAGTTTTGGTATTATTATATGTAATGTTTAGTTATTATTATATTTAAAGTTTTGGTAATATGATATTTAAAGTTTAGGTATGTATATATAAAGTTTAGGTATTATGATATTTAAAGTTTAGGTATTATTATATTTAAAGTTTATGTATTATGATATTTAAAGTGTAGGTATTATGATATTTAAAGTTTAGGTATTATGATATTTAAAGTTTTGGTATTATTATATTTAAAGTTTATGTATTATGATATTTAAAGTTTTGGTATTATGATATTTAAAGTTTTGGTATTATTATATTTAAAGTTTAGGTATAATGATATTTAAAGTTTTGGTATTATTATATTTAAAGTTTAGGTATGATGATATTTAAAGTTTAGGTATTATGATATTTAAATTTTGGTATTATTATATGTAAAGTTTAGGTATAATGATATTTAAAGTTTTGGTATTATTATATTTAAAGTTTTGGTATTATGATATTTAAAGTTTAGGTATTATTGTATTTAAAGTTTAGGTATTATTATATTTAAAGTTTAGGTATTATGATATTTAAAGTTTTGGTATTATGATATTTAAAGTTTAGGTATTATTATATTTAAAGTTTAGGTATTATGATATTTAAAGTTTAGGTATTACTATATTTAAAGTTTAGGTATTATGATATTTAAAGTTTTGGTATTATTATATTTAAATGTTATGTATTATGATATTTAAAGTTTAGGTATTATGATATTTAAAGTTTATGTATTATGATATTTCAAGTTTTGGTATTATGATATTTCAAGTTTTGGTATCATAATATTTAAAGTTTAGGTATTATGATATTTAAAGTTTAGGTATTGTGATATTTAAAGTTTATGTATTATGATATTTAAAGTTTAGGTATTATGATATTTAAAGTTTGGTATTATTATATTTAAATGTTGTGTATTATTATATTTAAAGTTTAGGTATTATGATATTTTAAATTTAGGTATTATGATATTTAAAGTTTTGGTATTATTATATTTAAAGTTTAGGTATTATTATATTTAAAGTTTAGGTATGATTATATTTGAAGTTTATGTATTATGATATTTAAAGTTTAGGTAATGTGATATTTAAAGTTTAGGTATTATGATATTTAAATTTTGGTATTATTATATGCAAAGTTAAGGTATTATTATATGTTAAGTTTTGGTATTATTATATTTAAAGTTTTGGTATTATGATATTTTAAGTTTAGGTATTATTGTATTTAAAGTTTAGGTATTATTATATTTAAAGTTTATGTATTATGATATTAAAATGTAGGTATTATGATATATAAAGTTTAGGTATTATGATATTTAAAGTTTAGGTATTGTGATATTTTAAGTTTATGTATTATGATATTTAAAGTTTAGGTATTATGATATTTAAAGTTTGGTATTATTATATTTAAATGTTGTGTATTATTATATTTAAAGTTTAGGTATTATGATATTTAAAGTTTAGGTATTATGATATTTAAAGTTTATGTATTATGATATTTAAAGTTTAGGAATTATGATTTTTAAAGTTTTGGAATTATTATATTTAATATTTAGTTATTATGATATTTAAAGTTTTGGTATTATGATATTTAAAGTTTAGGTATTATTTTATATAAAGGTTAGGTATTATGATATTTAAAGTTTAGGTATTATTATATTTAAAGTTTATGTATTATGATATTAAAATGTAGGTATTATGATATTTAAAGTTTAGGTATTATTATATTTAAAGTTTTGGTATTATTATATTTAAAGTTTATGTATTATGATATTTAAAGTTTTGGTATTATGATATTTAAAGTTTAGGTATTATTATATTTAATGTTTAGGTATTATTATATTTAAAGTTTAGGTATGATTATATTTGAAGTTTATGTATTATGATATTTAAAGTGTAGGTATTATGATATTTAAAGTTTAGGTATTATGATATTTAAATTTTGGTATTATTATATGTAAAGTTTAGGTATTATTATATGTTAAGTTTTGGTATTATTATATTTAAAGTTTTGGTATTATGATATTTAAAGTTTAGGTATTATTGTATTTAAAGTTTAGGTAATATTATATTTAAAGTGTATGTATTATTATATTTTAAGTTTTGGTATTATGATATTTAAAGTTTTGGTATTATGATATTTTAAGTTTTAGTATTATTATATTTAAAGTTTAGGTATTATGATATTTAAAGTTTAGGTAATATGATATTTAAAGTTTAGGTATTATGATATTTAAAGTTTTTGTATTATGATATTTAAAGTTTAGGTATTATTATATTTAAAGTTTTGGTATTATGATATTTAAAGTTTAGGTATTATTATATTTAAAGTTTAGGTATTATGATATTTAAAGTTTTGGTATTATTATATTTAAATGTTATGTATTATTATATTTAAAGTTTAGGTATTATGATATTTAAAGTTTATGTAATGTGATATTTAAAGTTTTGGTATTATGATATTTAAAGTTTTGGTATTATGATATTTAAAGTTTTTGTATTATGATATTTAAAGTTTAGGTATTATGATATTTAAAGTTTTGGTATTATGATATTTAAAGTCAAGACATATGTATCACATAACGTTTGTTCATTAACTTTAACTTAGTGCCGTAAGCCAACTCCCATGCAATATATCTGAAATTGCTCCAGGAGAAGAAATTTAATACTCTTTTTTTCAAGATTTTGCATGTATTCTAAGGAATCCTCGTCAGTTTTTGCGTATATTTTTGTTCACTAATACATTTCCGTTATGATTATAGTAAAAGTAATGATTAGATAACACTTGAGATCTTGTAAACAAAAAACGATGCATAATTCATAGGAAAATTCTTTAATTATCTACAAAGTATTAACGTTTGTAATGCAGTGTGAATGGTTAAATTTAAAAGAGTAAACATTCGTTAAGTTGTATATCAAAAAGAAATAACAGAGCTGGTTTTTAGTTGCATAAACAATTTTTATGATTTATTTCAACGGTAGGATATTTTACAACTAATATGTGCGCTATAAATGTAAAATGCATGGTAGATGATTTAATTCTAATGCGTTTGTTATAAAGTATGTTTCTTTGCAAGTTATCGTTTGTTAATCATTTTGTAATGTCACTAGATAAGGTTAGTTCTAAAGAATGACGAAGACAACTTTTTAGTAATATGAACTACATGTACCTATAAAAGTCATTTCTTATCATAAAATGGAAACCTATTTATAAGATTTGGTTTTCATATGAGAATACTCAAACTATTTAAACAGAGCACTGTCTAGATTAGGACAGAAATAAAAACATCTCAGTTTAGAAGGGTTAACTAGGGGGAAAATCACTACTACATTTTATATAATATTAAAAACTACGTGTTTGTGTATAAATCACAAAATCCTTCACTCTGTTGATGTTAATTTTAATTACTCTGCATTTTTTTCTTGTAAGATTTTTTTATACACCAATAATTGACCTCTTCTTACCTAAGTAATTGATAAGCAGGCATGCGTTTATATATTCCAGAATTATACATCAGTTACTAGACTTATCAAACATTCATGTGATATTATCCCCATTTATTTTAGCTTAAAAAAACCGCACTTTAACCCATTAACAGAAAAGTAAGCAAGCCTATCATATCGATTTTCTCTCTGAGTATGTGATTCTGACACGATGTGCAGGGTGGAATTATGAAATAGTGGTCCTAGAAAAAACACGATTCCATATCTGTTTGAAGAAAACCGGTTTACTGTTTGGTTGCAGTCCGTCTACTAGTTGGTATGTTGTCTATAAATCCCAAAAGCGATAGGAGTCTTCTATCGTGTCTGAAAGTGACACAATGTTCAACGAGCGGGATGCGCCACCGTACAACTCATGCTCTTTACCGATCCAAGTTATGACAACAGATCCATAGCTAACACTCTCAAAATAAATCGCTAGATTGCCAAGAATAATAGGGGGATGAAAACAAAGTTTCCGGTCACAGTTATGGTCTTTGGTGTGGTTTTAAGTGAGGGCCACCACATGCAACTCCACATCTTCGAACTCGGCTTGAAAGTCAACAGTAAAGAGTAACTGGATGTGCTGAAGAGTGTGATAATCTCCTGGTCAAATCAGGTGGTCGGTGGTGTGTCAGCAGAACTCGGCGCCAGCCTAAAAATCAAAAGAGACGCGGGCTTGGCTTCAGAAGTAATGCTACAACTTTGTAAACTTTTCTCACTGGTACCCTTCTTCCTCCTCCTCCTCCCCCTCCCCCGATCTGAACCCGCTGGACTAATTTGTATAGTCCTATGTTTAGAATATAATCAATATGGCCTCGCACAACGCCAAAGCAAGCTTGATCGCCGATATCCGCCGAGTATTCGCTGAGCTCCCGCCGGTGCTTGTGGAAACAGTATGCTCTCAGTTCCGAACCTGTATAGGCTTTGATTGAGGCCTAAGGTGGCTACATTAAATAGATGTTAGCTTTACTACATAATCAAGTTACCTGAATTGATTTTTTCAGTATAAGTTTTAAAATAAAGCTGTAGTGTTGTTTTCTTTAGGGCGACAATTTTATCGTTCAACCCTGTACATTATGTTTGAATACTGCACAATTTTTTTTTAATTGTGTGTTCGTAAAGAAATGTTGTCATGTAGTGTCAGCGGAAGCAGTAACAACTAACACGTTGTTTTTGGAAGTGGACATCAACATCTATAGAGGCAGGGAATCTTGACAGTGGATGCGAATACCATGAGGAAGAGTCAGAAAAGGGCGAAATAAACATTTCGAGGGAGGTGAAGTAACAATAGCCCGAAATTAGACAGAGAATTTTTACACGTGCAGATATACAGCAGGTTGAACATTATATTTTGTAACATGTTCAGTTATCAATGAAGTCTTCTAGAGAAACGCCGTTAAACTCGAGTCAATGCCAAAATTGAAGGCTTTGAATAATTTTCTATCACAATATACGAGGTGCTTTCAATATCTTTGTAGACTTTTTCGTATGGGCAATTTATTGATAATACAAACATAAAATTTCGAACTAATTTCCTCCGACTGTAATGCACTTGTACCGTTCCAACAACGTCTGGAACGCCCCGTGAAAATCCCCTTGTGTCAGTGTCTCAAGAACCCTTGTGTCACGGCCCTTTTCATCTCCTCATTTGTCTCATAGCGACAGCCTCTAAGTTTTACTTTGAGATTAGGGAATAACCAAAAGTCACGGAGAGAAGGTCTCGACTTATCCTTATTCATGAAATTCTTAGTATGGCCAACCAACGCTTCTTTTCTAATTTCTTTACTTCTCCTACACCTCTCCTCGTCGCTCAGACTCCCTGTCTTCATTGAATCTCTTATAATACTAAAAAACGGATGCTCAATTAATGCAAGATGGTCCCAAAGCTGTAGGAAATGTTCCATCATTTTCTGTGACATTTTCCCAAATTTAAAATATAATTTTTTGTGTATATTTCTTCTAAAAATAAAAAAAGGAATGATTCCCCCCCAAGTTGGAGACATACAGATCTACCATGACCCAATTTTGGTTAACTATAGCTAATTGATAAATGCCTCCAACCTCCACCCTTTACCTCATTTCAAATTATCTGAAATATTGTTTTCCGACATTCTCAAGCCCATAGTCGTTCATATTCATATATGTCCCCTTTTCTTTATCTTCCTCAAACTGCAGTTAATAATTAATCTGTGTTAGAATTTTTATAGGTTTTAAGATATACAATTTTAGGATTAATATTATAAACGTTTGTACATTAAATATAAACTGCGGTTTCACTAAATATGTATGAGTGTTCATTTGGTTAATCATCGGTTTCCATAATTTTGGGTAAAAAGAAATAAACTAGATATTGTAATGATATACCTAATGTTAATTTTTTGTGCACTAATAGTTTTTAATCGATTTTAATTTGACGATGAAATAGCTGGCAATAGTCATGTTTATATTATAACTTAATATTTCCCAAAAAAATTAAAACACCATTAACATGTTGAATTACTGGAATTTAAAGGAAGTTTCTTTTTCTTGAGAATTCAACTAATAATAATAATAATAATAATAATAATAATAATAATAATAATAATAATAATAATAATAATAATAATAATAATAATAATATATTAATAAAAACACTATTAAAAAACTAATTTATATCAATTTGTTAATTGCAACTTCAAGATAAGTTTTTGTTCAGTACGTGTATTTAAACTCTTGACAAATAGATATTTTTTAATTATTTGAATTATGTTTCATAGTAAATAGAAATTTATATCAATTTAAATATATTTTGTTCAAATTTCGAAAAATCTAGGAGGGGGGGAACGCACTATTAAAAATATTTCCCTCCATATATTTTACAGAAACTGCATTTTATATGCAATTCCATTCAAAAATGGATAAGTACCGAAAATTTTACGAAAATCTGACCATTACTTGAATTTTGTTAGATTTTTAAACACGGGTATGTTTTCAGGTTCGGAATGATTACTACATGGGAACGTTATTTTAAAGCGTCAATTATTTACTCACGATTTTCGTGTCACAATTTCATTATTTTCGTAAATTATTGCTGGTTTATTTTGCCGTTCTTCTTTTAAATGGTACAAAAGTTATATTGATAATATTAAATTACTAGCTGTATCCTGCCACGCGTTGCTGTGGCTCAAATTGGCGCAATGGAAAAAGTTCCAAAATTAGAAAAAACATGTTTCTTATAGGTTTAAATTTCCATTTTGCATGGGTACACATTTTTTGTTGTTCCATTTTCTTAGCTGATATAGAGGTTTTCCGGTTTGGTGACTCTTGAATATGTAACATAAATTGTCCATGTGAAAAACAAGTCAGTGTGTAACTGTAAGGCCCACAATTGTAAAGATTGTTCCCTGTGCTTTGTTGATGGTTATTGGAAATGACAATAAAATTGGAAAGTGCAATTTGCTAAAGTGTAATGATGTATCCGGTGGAATCATAGGAATGCATGGAATGAAGATATATTCATCTGTGAAAGGTCCTGTTAAGATTGTTGTTTCTATGATATTGTTTGTTATTTTTTTTTTTTACTGCAAGCTATGTGCTATTGCAAAGCTTGGATTGGTTTATATTTCACAACATGATAATTAGTACACCAAATTTCAGTTGCAATACATGCAGTGGCATCCCTGGCAAATATAACTGTTGGATAATTAACCACTTTATCTGCTTTCACAACAGTGTCGATGGATTTGTATTTGACTACCTCACTTGGAATTTTACATTTAATTATAGCGTAAAGTTTATGGGCATCTTTGTATTGACGTGAAAGAATAGCTCATTCACTCAGTCAAATGGAATTCTTATAATTTGAATATCTGCAAAAACCTTTTAAACTAACTATTCTTTTGATGAAATAAAAATTACAGAAATTATAGAAGTTAAAAGTCAAAGAATTTTGCCCTTAACTCTGATCAGCTGGCACTTTTTCGTACCCAATTTCCCACAAGTGATGCAAAAGTGTGTGTGCGGATCGAACAGTCTGCAACTGTACATGCATATTTTGAGTTAAGTTTTATGTCTTCACATGGAACAAAAAAGTAGAGTATTTGAGGCAAGCATTTATTTCATCTGCTGGTGTTGATTGAAGAATAACAGGTTACATTTGTCTGAAATATCCTGCAAGCAATATTACTGCATTCCCAAATGGTCTGACATTGCCACGCAAATCTTGCAAGGATCGACCAAGAGCCTCAAGTGATTTTTGCGTACCATTGTACATTCATCCTAAACAATAAGTTTGCATTTCTGCAATATTTTTCCCCATATTGGATGTTTTGGAGATGTCGAACATGAGATTTTTTGAAAAATTGAATGTTTTAAAGTAGAATAAATAATTCCTCTACTTGGAAGCAAGGGCGCAGGTATTTCTCATGCAGCAAGGGCTAAGGCTATGTCATTTTATTACCAAATGGCTGCCAAAATCAATTTAATTAGAAAGGTTTTACCAGTTACTTATGGTGCTGTTCAAGGTAGCAGTAATTTCCAAATAACTTCTATTCTCACAGTCAGTAAATTAGGTGACTAAAATAGGATTTATCCATGTTTTGACAATGCCTTATTCACTGTAATTAATTTAGGAGACTAAAATAGGATGAGGGATTAGAGATGGACAGATAGAGAGGAAGATATATAGATAGAAAAGAGACAGTGAGAGGAAAATAGAGAAAGAGAAGGAGATAGAGAGATAAAGGGATTGATAGATAAACAGAGAGAGGGGGACAGTTAGAAACAGAGAGGGGTGAAACAGAGGAAAGGAGAGAGATAGAGGGAGTTATAGAGAGAAAGGGGCTCAAAGAGAGATGGAGAGGGTGATATAGAGAGAACGATAGATAGAGGGAAAGGGAGAGATGGAAAGAGAGAGATATTGAGAGAGGGGGAGAGAAACAGAGAGTGAACTACACTTCACCGTTTTTTTCCTCGTTCAGTAGAGAAGAAATCTTTCGAGACTGAGGCAATTTTAATGTTTTGTTATTATCCAGAGTACCCCTTTTTGGGGGGGGGCTAGATTTTCCTCGCATTAGAAACCGACCGGGTTATCTGTACTTTCACTTAACAAATTAATAAAAGAAAAACATATTGTAAAATTTGAATTTAACAGGAAAATACTATTTTAAAAAATAGCACGGTAACATAAGTGCACAAGTGCCACTTTAGGTACTCCTTGGGCGTTGAGTTTCATGGCGACCAGCATAATTATTTAATGGTCGCTCCTTTAGCCCCCCTCCAGTCAAGGCTAATGCATGCGCACGTAACATTTTTTTTTATTTACTGACGTTGGCTTAGTAACTAAACGGTTTATTGATAATTTCGTAACCCTTAAACTCATGCCGAAAGATTTAAATTGGTTTATTATTGTTGTAATGAAAAAAAAGTTTCATTCAACACAAAACCAAAACACATATTAATGATAAATGATTTATTATTCAATCATTGAAATTTACTAATTTTTGAATAAAAAAGTTAACAAAAAGTTGATAAAAAATAGTTGCTTATGTGCGCATAAACAACTTTTTTTACATTAGGTCCACCTTATAATCACCCCACCCCCAACCTCCTCATCTTAAGAACAGCTTCCGGAATAAACACCACTTTTGGAGGGGGGCTATTTGCAAAATTTAACTGATATTTGTTGTCAGCATACCCACCCGAAAATACTATTAAAAAAAGGAGGGGTTCAGTTCCCGTGGCAGAGAAGTAGATTTATTTTCAATAAAAGTTGCAGAGAAGTAAATTTATTTATCAATAAAAGTCTTCATTTAAAAAAGAAAATTGTGGAAGTGGACCTAAATGTTTTGTTTTCGCACTACTCAACAATTTGTTCATCCGCGCATGTAAATTAAAAAAAATATTTGTAAAAGTTATCAGTAAATGATTTAGTTTTTTTTAATTTATTTATTTATTTATTTATTTTACATTAGGTCCACAAATGTTAAGAACGGCTTTCAGAATAAACAACCCAACCTCTCCATGTTGACAACGGATTTCGGAATAAACACCATTGGGGGAGGGGATATTTAAAAAAGAAGTCGAAATGTTTGTAAAAGTGAGAAATTATTAATAAATGTTTAGTAACATTTTCGATGCTAATGCAGAGAGTGATCCGCGCTATTTTTTAAATCGTGTTTTTTTAATCAATTGCAATACAGAATAGGTACAAAACACCCTCCCCTCCTCATGTATAAAATGGCTTTTTAAATAATAACGTTATTATTTCAGCATGGATCACTCTCTGCATGAGTACCCATTTTTCTTTTAATATTCATAAAAAGTAAAACTTTTTTCCAAAATAAAGAAATAAATGTTTGTAAATGTGACAAATAATCGTTTAGTTACGACAACGTCACTAAATAAAATATGTTACTTGCGGGGTGAGGTGGGAGACTAAGGGAGCGACTATTATTTTTTTCTACTGGTCGCCATGGAACACAACGCCCAAGGAGTACCAAAATGTTAACAGAAAATGAAATCTTTCGTCAATTCGTGGCTGTGAAATGAATCGAACTGGAAGTTCAGTTTTATCAACAGAACAGATTCGCAGTAACGGTTAAAAAAATATATTTATTTTATTTAATATTTTAATAATTCGCGAGGTAAATTTATTTTAATAACATAAAAACATACCTCGACTCTAAAGATGGGTTGTCTGAAAATTTCAAATAAATTGGTAACGTAGAAATAGGGTTTTATTCGTTTAGAACGAACCAACTTTACATTTATTTATATATATATATATATATATATATATATATATATATATATATATATATATATATATAATACGGTTACGTATAAGGAGATAATTCTGAGGTGAAGTTTAGAAGTGCCTAGCGTACTTATAACTAACATTTATTGTTTTAACGCAATTAGGTCACTAAGCTTAATAGACTGTTTTTGCATCATTTTCGCTAAATTTATTTTCTTACAGGTATAAATATTTCCAAATGCCTTTCATACACATTATATGAAATTTCTTTTACACGATGTTTACTGTTTAAGAAAGAAAACGTCCTTTTTATATTGTTTCTTTAGGGACTGCCAAACGATTGTGAAAAATGGACCGCATGTTTCCGTGACGTAGAGATTTGTTTTAACTATACGAACTATAAAAAAACAGAAGCGACTTAATGATTTTTTAAACCATTGTTTATCTTCTTTAAACTGCAATTAATAATTAATGTTTGTTATAATTTTGTACGGTTTTAAGATTTACACAGTTTAACAAATTATAATATTATAAACATTTGTATATTAAATATGAAATATGGTTTTACTGAATGTTCATTTGGTTCCCTACGGGGTTCCATATGTTGTTCGGCAAAAAAGCGACATACAAAATATAAGAGAAGGGGGGCTAAATATGCTTAATATTTGTGCAAATTGGTTTTAATCTGGCGATAAAATAGCTGACAAGTGTCATGTTTATATTAAAACTTAATATTTAAAAAAAAATTAAACACAATTAATTAAAAATTTATTTTGTAACGGAACATTTAGAAATATTAAAATTTTAATCGTTTTAATCTTTTAAAAATTAATTAATTTTTAGAAAGTTTCTTTTTCTTGGCAATTCAACTGATTATAGTATATATTAATTAAAAAACGTTGTTTAAAAACATAATAATATTAATTTATATCATTTTTTTTATTGCAACTTCAAAGTAAATTTTTGTTCACTATGTGTATTTAAATATTTAAAAGCTTTACTCATTTGAACTCTTATGTTTCATAATAAATAGACATGTCGATAGATTTAAATATATCTTGTTCAAATTTCGAAAAAAAAAATGTGGGGGGGACACGCGCAAAAAATAATATTTTCCCTTGTATATTTTAATGAAACTGCATTTTATATGTAATTTCATTCTACAATGGATAATATCGAAAATTTCACGAAAATTTGACCATTAGTTGATTTTTGCTAGACTTATTAAACACGTTCGAAATACTTACTACATGGGAACATTATTTTAAATCGCCAATTATGTAAACACGATTTTCGTTTCGCAATTTCATTATTTTCGTACGATGAAAAATTTTTTTTTTAATTATTACTAGTTTATTTTGCCCTTCTTATTTTAAATGGTGCAAAAGTTATATTGATAATATTAATTTATAATGAAGTTACATCGTTTTACATATAGGGGTAATTCTTTGGTGACTTTTGGTAGTGCCTATGTTTATTCTTTTCATAGCCGTTTACATGTTTACATTCTATCGTAGAGGTGAGTATAAGAGTTTAGCTCCTTACAAGTAATAGCTGGTTCGAGAGCTTTTCGACACCTAAACTCCAGTATTGCTAACAAAACTATCATACCATGAACCATACCTTGCCCGCCAGAGTTGTATGCAAATGCCCACCGACACTACAACCACCAAATATTTGTGTTCGGTCACTTTCGAACAACCCACCACCCGATGACAAAATGAGATGTCTATTCCAAAAGCAGTTCTACCATGAGGAGGTTGTGGTTGGGACACAACAATAACAACAACAACAACAACAACAACAACAACAACAACAACAACAGCCGTACTATAATTTTTTCGCAGAGGGGGCAGGCTAGCACCAGGCAACGCCGGTTAATGGGTCCTACTAGTTATTTATAAATGTAAATTTGTGAATCAATTTTGCAAATTTTCTATATAATAACATGTTTTTAACAAGTAATACTTGTTTTGGTACAAGAAAAATAAAAGCAGTGGCCGACAAGGATTAAATAATTTAATTAAGTTTCTATTTAGGAGACTAAAAAATAAATTGAATTTAGATAAATGTGGCAGCGGTGAAATTTTATTTTGACTTTTTGCAGATTATTATACATAAATATTTTTCATGAAAAAAATTAATACATACAATGTTAAAATTATTTTTTCGGTGCTTCTACAAAATTTGACCCTAAGCAAACGGACTGTTTCCAAAGTAAAGCTATGGGGACTTAGCATTATTTTAAACTAAGGAATGCGAACATAGCCTACCTTTTCAAATGGTCCTGCTGCCATTTTACCTATTTATTCAACTCGCCATTTTTTCCCGTGTCATTTTTAAGTAAAAGAACTAATTGTTAGAACTGGAAAAAATGACAAAATATTCTAGTGAAAAAATATTTCATTTTTACTTAAAATACTGCAGCATTAAGAAGTTATATATAATGTTAAATTGATTTTTTTTAATTCTGAACTCATGATTTTTCCAGGCTTTGCGTCGAAATAATACTTTCTTTGTTGTGTTCAAATATCATATGCATTGTCAACAATCCATGAAAAATTATTACCAACTTCTTAAATTGACTAAATAAAAAAGGTATCGACACCATGTTGCATCATTTTATATTGAACCAGAGAATGAACTAAATCGGGTTGATAAGGATCATAGAAATAAGGATAGAACAAATTAATTATTTAACATAAAAAGGGGAGCACTACTGCATTAGAACATTGGGTTAGGGAACTACGTTAGAATAGAAAATAATTTGAATTAAGATGGTGAATAGTAGATAAAGCAAAAAAAGTATAAACCGAGTAAAGAAAAAAATGTAATCTATGTTTACAGGAGGCATACCATATAAAAGTGAAGTGTTATACACAGCTGTATGCATAGAAATGAATTTCTGTTATCACGCCTTTAAAATAAACATTAAAATAAATTTAAAAAGGAAAAATTTACTGAATATTAAAAAAGTTTAAATATAAGTGTGGAAAGAGAATGTTAAATTTTATACTGATTTTTAAAATGGTGCAATAAATAAACACACATAGATCATTTTTACATAGGCGTCACCACTTAGCAAGGACCGAAGGCCACTCGAGGATAAGTGTTGATTAGTGTACAATAGTCAATGCGACAATATCGTAGTATTCATTAGTAGTAGAAATTTGCTAACTTTGATTACTTAGCGGGACGGCTCATCTAGAATTTGTTTATGTTTGACTTGAAGTCGACAAAATTCTAGAAGCTGGAAACCATTCTATCGGAAGAGAGTTCCACAGGCATGCAGTTCTAAGAAGCATTGTTCATGTTCGTTTAGGTTAAGGACACAGATAAAGAGTGGGTCAACTATTGATAGTGATTTCAGCTAGATGGAAGTTTTTGTTGTGAAGGTTTGACAGGGGAGGACCATAGATTCGAGCTCAGACGAGCACTTGCGGAGAAACAAACGACAAAGCTGAAACAGATTCACAACGGTTCTTCTGTAAGAAATAGGTTGTAGGGAAGTGAAAAGGGCACCCCCACTACGAAAACAGGATAATGTATTTCTAGCAGCTCCTGCCTAGATGTAACAACAACACTCCATCATCGGGCATACCTGGCATACTGGTAGAGAAATGCATCAGCAGTGAAATATCTACCGGAGCGGTAAAAGGATCCCACCATTTTTCCTGCGACCTTTACATCGGAATTAATGTGCGTGTTTCATTCTAGATCAAGCCTAGAACTTTTCAAAACCTAGAGCCCTTCCAAGACAAGAACCATCCATTTCAATTCATGCCAGATAGGGGATCCGAGTGTTGATGATGTAAAGACATAAGCTTTGTTTTAGATGCATTAAAAGTAACCAGCCATCTCTTTCTCGAGTGTACCAGAGGGATGAGAATCAGAGAGAACTAGGTCATTTACAGCCTTTGATATGTTGCCATAAATAGGAGTTTCGCCAGCATAAATGCTTGCGAATAATTTTAGGATGTGATTTGAAAGAACATCGATGTAGATCAGGAAGAGACTTTGGCCCAAGATGGACCCTTGCAGAACTCCAGCATTAATACTGTGAGATTTTGATTTCTGTCTATTAACCGCTACTCTTATGAATCTATCAGAGATAAATGATTTAATAATTGAGAAGACATTTCCAGCTATACCGTAGCTGAAAATTTTGTGAAGTAGACCTCTATGTATACCATATCAAAGGCCTTTTATATGTCAATAGCAAGTGCCATAAAAAGAAAGCCTTCTTCGAGAGATTTGCTAATCTTGTGAGATATAACCGTTAGCGCATTTGCTGTAGATTTAGCAGAACAGAAACCATATTACATGTCACTAAGAAAGGTTATTTATGCTGAGATGGTTGACTATTTCTCTATTTAACTCAGATTCCAGCAACTTACTCATGACGCACAGGAGACTGATTGGTCTGTACTGAGAAGGAAATTGCCGATCACCTGACTTCTTAAAACTATGGCATACTGATGAGATGTTCCGGGGTGTTAGGAAGCAGCGGCTTCGTAAGTATGGGAGCTAGTTCTGGTTGAAACAATTAAAGTTATAATTGAAATGCTTTACAGAAAAGTTTATATTTTCTGGACAAGCTGGCGAGGCCATGAAACACAGTTGCATTTAAATCCTAATAGAAATGGCAGAGAATCAAATCTACTTCCATTATATTAAATGTGATCTCGTCAAATTTGTTAACTTGCAATTTAAAATTAATAGTGTCCGTGAATAGGGTAGCGAAAAGGCAGCGAAAAGGAAAGTCTTTCTGAGATCCCAATTCTTGGGAGATAATGCGCTTCATGAGATCTATTGATCTCGTCGCAATAAAGGTGTTCATATTCATTACTACAGGTCTTGTTACTAATTTCTCCTTAGATCTTAAGTCCAGTAACATAGCTTTCGAAAAAAAAAATTGATTCAATATGTCCAAAATGCAATGGAAAAAAATGGAGGTCCACTTCCTTTAAATGATACTCTGATAAGGTGAAATATACAATTATCCTCATTAGATAACATACCCATCGCAACAAAGGTCTTTGATGTATTTAGGCACATTACATTTTTCGAATCTATGTGTACAGTAATACAAACCTAAAAACACATTCTCTTTATTTAAAGAAGTCAATTTATTTATTTATTATCCACAAAAATCGTAAAATTTGTTTTTTTTCAAAAATTATTTATTTTAAAGTCTGTTTTCAGACGAACAAAAAAACTAGTTTTTTCACATTCTCTTTCAAACAAAAAAAAGTACTTGATTGATAAAATATTCGAAAGTCTGCATATACTGCCCTTGTTGACCCATATTTCCGCCAGGGGCCGTTAGTGTCGTTATCTCTCAAACAAGATGGCGCGTGCCAAATCTTCAATTAAACCTCCGATAATATTTGATTTTCTATATTTATAAAAGCGAAAATGTATGCATGCATGTATGTATGTATGTATGTGTGTCTGCTAAAAACGTTTGACAGACGGAACAAAAATTCACAAACTTTGTATCATATTAAAGCCCCACCCTCCGGACGACAAATATCGAAAAATTAGCCCAAGAGAACCATCACAGAAGTGCGTCAACTGATCTATTTTCTGCAGGGGGGGGGGCAAAAAAGTGACATTTTAATGTTAAACATTACATATTTTTAAAGCGATTTATAACTGCCCCAAAACTACGGGCGCCAAATCTTCTGCATAAAGTATACACGGGGCCGTTTATTTTGAGTCAACTTGCATTTAAAACCCGCTGAGTCATGTAACGTGATATTGATGTCAGCAATAACAAAAATGTGGACTATTGTAAAGCAAGCAGTCTGAATTTAAAATTTAAAAACGTTATCGGTAAAAAAAAATTAACCCTCACACAAGCTAAACTATGAACTTCTTCGCTATGACAACGTTACCAAAGTTATTAGCACATTAAAAATACTTAGATACGATAGTTAAACGAAAAATTACAAGCCAAAAATTTGAAATAAAAAAAAATACGCTCAAAAAAAAAAAAAGGATCGAAGTTTTTACCAAAAAAAACAGCCAGACGCCATTTTCTTTCTTAGTAACAGTCTTCAGAGTAAGGAAGACGAAGTGTGTGTGAGAGAGAGAGAGACATACACAAACGCAAACAGAGAGAGACAGACAGACAGACAGATAGAGAGAGATGTCTAGACAGGAAACGAAATACGTAATTTAATAAACGCTAATGTGAAGTAAAACAAAAAATAAATAAAATACTGCTACGTCATCTCGTAACGCTCCCGCGATGACCTAATTTAGTGGCTATCTGTCAATCAAACCTCTTTCACTCGCTTTATAAGCCTTATTTTAACACTAGACGGTTAAGTGGTTGGAGTTTGTTTCACCTCCGCGTCAAGGCTCCCGCGTTCAATCCAGCCTCACGACCGAAACTATTTTTTCTTTTACATCTTTAGACACGCAGGCAACGTTTCTTTATGTTTTTTACTTCGCTTATTCTTTAGTTTACTTCCCCCCCCTATACACAAAGCAGTTTTTTTTTGTTTTTTGGGGGGCTTGTTGGTTGGTTTTTCCGATTTTTTAACATCGTTTCAGGGTTATTACTTATCCCCCCCCATACACACACCTACAAACACCCGGGCAACGCCGGATACCCCCAGCTAGTTTTAAATTAAAAAAATACTTGATCGATTTACGTAATTTTTGGAATATGACATCTTCATGCAGTGACGAGTACGTATATTATAAAGATTTTTTTCAGATTTTTATTGTATAAAAGATTTGTTGTGGCCCATTTATAGACTTGCACCGATGTTTTTAATAGACTCGTAAAGACTACATCTTGTATTATTAATGTTATCAACTTTGTTACATTAAAATAAATTTGTCGCAACTTTCTTCTTTTTTTTTTTTTTTTGATGTTTTGATTTAATAAAAATATCGTCGATTCAAGCGTTGTATATTATGAGATGAAAATATTAACGAATCTCTCAGTAAACGAGAGTGGTCTCCCTCTGCACATAGATAACTTGTAAAACAGAGCTAGATTTTTTTTTAATTAGAGACTCTATTTCAAACAACAATGAAAGGGAACTAATTCGTCTTTATTTTTAGAGTTATTTCTCTTTCATAGTTATTACTTTTGTGAAGGCAGTATTTATGATTGTTTGAGAATAATCATAGTAGTACTCTGTAGTAATCCCATTAGCCAAGAACAGTTCTGCATGTATCTCTGTGTGTGTCCATTTTTCAGGTAATGTCACTCTGATAATTACTTTAATTATTATTTTTTTAAAGTTTGGTATATGATATAAATTGAAAGGATTTTTCTATCCTTAAAAATGAAACATGAAATTATATCACAATTTATTTTTTGGTTTCACAATTGTAAAATTTTGTAAATATTTTTAAAAATTAAAATAGTTTGGGGACTTTAAAAAATTGAAATGAATTTTAAGCATTTTAACTGTCAAATGGCAAATCCTCGTGAAGGTTAATGTTTTGAGCGTTTTTCTGTCTTTTTTTTTTAGAGAATAATTTCATAAGGAGTGATCATCACGGCACTGGTTAATACCATTACTTATAATTTTAGAACAATTTTCTTTGATTTATTTTCTACTGACAAATTATATTGCAATAAGAATTTAATTATCACCTGATCTTCTATTTTAATAAATAATATTAAGAAGAAACACTAATGCAGCCTAGTGGAGTCAGTTTCGTCTTTATTATTTCATCGAATCACTTTCAATTCTAACAACAGTTGTTTAATATTTTATTTTTGCTGAAAATGAACGTTTTCATTTGGAACTTTCGCAACACACATCTTCAGGATTTCACTTCATCATTTTTGCATATCACAACTTACATTGAAAGCAGTGTAAGTCACGGTGGGACTTCCCCCTCCCCTCTCTCTCCCTCTCCCTCTCTCTCTCTCTTTCTGTTTCTTTATTTCTCTCTCTCCGTCTCTTTCTCTTACACACACACACACACAAACTCATACACACACACAGGTCTTTATCTTCTCCAACCGAACATCAGTATCATAATCCAGTTAGTAATCTTTTATATTAATTTATATCTTTTCGCAGTTAATTTTCCTTTCATTTCCCCTTTTTTAGTATAATATTCTTTCTATGTTTATATTTGTATTTACCTAATTTTCATTGATTGAGATTGTCGGACTGACTTCCTCATATTGGTTGTTATTGTCACAACGTTTCGGCCGTTTTGCCCTCCGGCCTTCGTCAGGTGAACCGTTTGTTAGGTGTCTCGAACCCAACCATTTATTATTATTACGGGGGTACCGTGTTCGGACTCCAGCTATGCTTTGGGACATAGTTGCTGATTCTCTGTTTTCAATGTTACTTTTTCACTGCCTTCATTCAGGATTGCACTCAGCACCTTTGGGTAACTGTAAAATTTGATACAACGTCTAGGACCACTCGGCCATATGTCACTAGGACGAAGGCCGGAGGGCAAAACGGCCGAAACGTTGTGACAATAACAACCAAGATGAGGAAGTCAGTCCGACAATCTCAATCAATGAAAACATCTCATCTCAAAAATACAGACAATTATTACCTAATTTTGTTCTATATCTGGGCATCTGTATAGTTTCCGCACTCGAGTATTTTTCTGTGTATATTAACCGTTTTTGTATAGTGTCATGTTCTGTTCAATGTTAATTATCCTTTATGTTTATGTCTCGTAAAGTTTATTTTCATTTTATTTTTAAAACTCTTTTTCGTTCTCTTACCAGTATTTGTCTTACAGTAGGTATTTTTATGTTTTATATTCCCTTCAGTTACCTAGCAAACTCTATGTAGTTGGTGAGATGTTTATAGGAAGACATACGCAGGAACGCATGGCAGTTCGAAGTAAATTAACAGGAAAACTCTTTATATGTATGTATATATCAGACAAACATCAGAATCTACACACACAGACACGCGCGCAAATATCGAAAAGGATTTTAATCAAAATATAAATCAGTTTTATCGTATATTTCAGTTTTTTTTTTATTAGCAGAAACGTTTACGAATGTGGATTATTTTCTAATATATAAAGTAAGTGGCGACAAACGGCTATTTATGTCTGTATGTTTATATCACGTCGCGGTCACCAAAACTGTAGAATAGAATGAAAACGTCTCATTCTAACATTAAATTCTTTTTTTTATCTTCGTTGGTAAGAGAAAGAAGAATGTTAGCAGTAGAATGGTTTCATGTGTATGTGCGCAGATAAAAGGTTGGATAGTCTAGCTAGAGTAGAAAAACTTCATGTACGTGTACCTTATTGAAGTCAGGGTCCGGCAGTAATCATGTTGGATTATTTATCTTCTCGTTGAAATCGAACCCAGGACCAAAAGCCCAGGTGAGTTCTGTTGTGCGCGAAAAGAGCAGTTTACAGATTGATCCGAGCCATATGAATGGTGTTTACAGTACTAAAGGCAGAAAGGAAAAAGGGTAAGTTGAAGGGTTTCTAACCTATTTATTAGATTTGTAATGTGCTCAGCCACAAGGGAAGTTAAATGCCTTAGCAAATCAGCAATGAACTTAAAAACTAAAGACATTCAAATCCATAAACCGCGAAGGATTGCTGCTGCCTGTAATCGCGGCTCTTACAAATATATTTAATGATTTATCTTTCCTATCCTCCCGTTTAAAGGCGTAAAATGTACCCATGTTGATGGTGGTCTTCAATGGAATATGCACAATATTTGGCCAGAAATCCCATCAAAATAAACAAATGCAGGTTATAGCATTGTCTCACGTTTTAATTCTACCGTAATGTTCGGCATATTTCGGTGGGCATTTTTCCACTTTCTCATCAAATAGCTTTTGTTCCTGATAAGTTGTGATCTAGTTTACTAACTAGATCACAACTTATCAGGAACAAAAGCAACCCCAAAACAAAATGTAATGTGCGGCTCAAGAGATGGGAACGCAAATCTATGTATAGCTTTTACATCATATCGAAAATTTCTGCTTATTTTTCCATAAAACACACGTGTATGAATTTAGTAGGCATGTTATATCCGGCAGAACAGAGAAGCGTCGATAATTGATTGAACGTGTTTAGAGTCCACGTACACATTTCATTAGAACTACTAAAAAACAGTATTCAAAAATAATTTCCATGTTATAAATTGAACAATTCAAGTTGATTGTCGTCTAAAGAAAAATGACTAAAAGAAAGGTGTTTTATTAATATGACATTTGAATGAATATTAGTGTTTATGAAAGGAGAGTATCGTTTCATTATAATCAAATAACAACTGATTTGGTTTCTGTGATTGTTATGTTTTTGGATTTCAAATAAATACCGAATGCGTATCATATGCGTTTTATGGATGGTCCAAAATAAATTATTAAAATATCTGAATCTAGTACTTATAAATACACAAGAACACATGCTTACAATATTTCTGGAACTATGACTAGTTTTTAGATTTTTATAAATACTAGGCTTCCCCATACATAAGACGACGTACACACCGTATTTGAGTTTGCTCGTTTTCTTTCGTTTACTGTTTTATTGCTAGTACGAAAAATATTTAATAAATTTGGTGGAAAAATAGTATTTACATGAAAGAATAAGTAGATTCGATAATTATTATTGATTATTCGAATTATTCACACTACTGTTCTCGCCTTGAGCATTATTTTTACAACCTAGGAATACTGTCTGTTCGTTGCTTTCTGCTTGGATAAAGCTCATTGTTCCGATTGAAATTGTGCAAATAAAACACATTGATTTAATTGAAAATCTATTACAAATTATATTCTTAATTCAAAACAATTAACTTTTCAGAATAGTATACCTACATTTTTGCAAATTATCGAAAAGGTCATCCCACATTCGATCAATCTGATATCCTTTAGATTTACGTGAGATCAGAACTAAAAAAATGCTGTCGTAAAAAATACTGCTTTAGTAATTGTGTATTCTGCCTATTCGATTTTTATCAAAAGTAACACGCTAACAAAAAACATATTTTATGGCGTAAATATTAATTCATATTCATTATGAATTGCGGTCAGATAGCAGGGTTTCATCCATCCTCTTTTTTAAATAATTAGTTCTCTATATATTTCTACTTATTTTACACCTAAAAGTTTGTGTTTTTATATTTTTTTATTTTATAATAAGCAGTATTTTATGCAGGCGAAGGTTTTATTCTGCATTTTTTTAGGTGTGCAATGTTGTAAATTACATCAGTTGCAATACATTCCGACGAGCTTATAAGTTCCAATACCCTAATGGAATAATTAGTGTGATTCGAGAATCAGGCTTCAGTAAAATCCATAAATTTTAGCTGATCAATCACAATGTACTTCTAGCTTGACAATATATGTTTGTTTGAGATGTGCTTGATAATTGGCAATATAACAAAGCATTGGCTGCAATGTATGTAATTTTATTTAAACGAACTATAATATTGCAGATTTAATAAAATTATAATACGAATACATACGCACACAAACACGCACACACACGCACACACACACACACATATATATATATATATATATATATATATATATATATATATATATATATATATATATATTAAAAGCAATAAGTTATTCAAAACACGCACACACATATATATATATACATTAAAAGCAATAAGTTATTCAAAACATCTAAGCTAAGATATTCGCAAAATGTTAACTAATAACAAAATTAAATTTAATCAAGTTCATAATCATATCAAGACTTTGTTAGTTATTTTATGGAACATTACACACGCAACTGTCAAAAATGCATATGTATTTTTCTCGTAAAATAAATGGTCCAATTAAGTTTACATAATCCTATAAATTCTTACCGCAAACTATTATTTAATTAAGTAGTACTAAACAAACCATTATCAATTTAATATTTATAATTTACCTACGTAAAACTAATTCGTCCCATTAAAACAATGAAAAAATTAGATAATTGCCCAAGTCTTAGAGTTATCTTCCTATACCTTTTACATTATTTCTATAGCCTAATATAAAAATATAAACTAACCGGTTTTAAAATTTGAATCATTTTCTCACCATTCAAATCCATATTATTCGATCAAACGTAAAACTATGTCACTAGACCAATAGACAAATTTAATCAACATTTGAAGTTAGGTAAATGACAATTGTTACTGCCCAAACTTTCACCATAACAATCCCCTTTTAAATCATAAACATTGTATATTTTTACTTACAAATTATTATGGCAAACATATATTTTTACCCTAAATATCTAGGTTTATTTTTAATTATATTTATTTATTTATTTATGTATTTCTTAATTTCATACTGCGTACATTTTAATTCATTTACCTAAGAGTAGACAAATTCCATTTAAATCAATGAATGGCTCCAGAGAAAACAGCCGTGTTACATAGGAAACTTTGTTAAATTAGTTCTTTCTTTATTTCAGTTAGTAACAGGGTAACATATCGATATATGTTCCCCTAAACATGTAAATTGAACTCGTATTAAATAGAATATTTATTATTGCTATTATTAATTAATTTAATGGAGAGTAGACAATGCATTGTGGGTGCGTTATCAGCAGCTCTCGTGGTTTTTGCTTCTCCTAATTTGTCCCTCAGTCCTCATTTAGAATGAGTAATTTTTCTAACAAAAGGAAGTAAGAAAAAGCTGTATTCTAGGTCGGCAGTATTTTTTTAATCGATACGTAAAAATAACATAAACTTCTGAGACTTCAAACAAATAATTTGATGGTTACGTTAAAATACGATAAAAATGAACAGTCGCATTTTTGCTCTTCTAATATAAATTTTGCCACGGAATTTTACAACTGTTCTAGTTAAGCTTGTACCTTTATTTCCATAATGGTTTTACTTTTTGCAGATTTTTCAGGCCTGGTGTTTAGTACTGGTCAAACGTGGAAGGACATGCGTCGTTTCGAGTTAACGTCTCTACGAGATCTTGGAATGGGTAAACAGGTTTCGGAGCAGAAAATCCACGAAGAAGTCTTCGCGGTACAAAAAAATAAAATCTGCTAGGACACCGCTCCAACTGAACACACCGATCGGATATGCATCGATGAATATTATTTACAACATTGTCTTTGGCGAACGGTAAGCTGTTTGCTTTTTATACCCCAGGTGTTGATCTCGCTTTATGGCAAGGTTTAGTATTTGTTTTAGAAGACAAAACAAAAGTCCTTAATTGGTCAATTAGAAGTCGAACGAATATTAATATATATCATTCCGTTTTATGCATCCTGTATTAATTAAAATGTCCAAATTTTAGAAGTTTTTCTAATATTTATATATATATATATATATGTGTGTGTGTGTGTGTGTGTGTGTGTGTGTCCGCGCATGTGCACGCGCGTATGTGAAAAATTTGCATGCAGTAAGAATACAGGTTGTATAATACTATAAATATAAAGCCTAAATAAATATTAGTATCAATATTTATAAGATGACCCCACGCAGAGTAAGAAAACCTCAATATACGTGAGAAAGCAATAATCGAAATGGAAAGTATGCCATAAATTATGTATGATTACAACAAAATATAATTGTTGGACAAAGGAGTCTAATAATTATCTGTACTCCTTTGTTAACCGATAAGTTTTGTTGTAATTATACATGATTTATCTACGAATTTATATATATATATATATATATATATATATATATATATATATATATAAATTCGTAGATAAATCATGTATAATTACAACAAAACATTTATTCGCGTATAACTCTTTTTTATATATACCAATCCTTATTTAAGAAGTTGAATGAAATTCAGAGCATATAATGCAATAACTTCATAACTATAAGGTATTTACATATTCTGTTCTAATTCTCGGATTTTTAGTCATGTCCAAACGCATTTTATTTCTGTGGATGATTTATTGTTACTATTTCTTCTGATGACTTATGGGTAAAATAGATTCACTGATTGATAGAATAATTAAGTGATTGGTTTTGTGTTACGAAAAAGATACGTCAAGAATAGTAAGTATCAACTGAATTAAAGAAATAAATTGTAAGATGGTTAACATTATACAATTTGAAATATAGACTTTTGTCATTCATTCATTACAGCACATACATTGAAAAATATATTAAACATAAAATCATATGTTTATATATATATACACACACACACACACTCACACACACACATATATATATATATATATATATATATATATATATATTTGAAGTGCTTTTATAAGTTTCAAGACTTTTTTATATGTACTTTTATAGTACACACATGAAACTCAGGTCCTTTTCGAAGTAATCTCCTCCGGTTTCCATGCACTTATTAACTAAAATCCCATTTTTTTAATTTATACATCAAAAATTCTAGTTAGCAAAAGAAAGTTGCCTTTTACTCTGAATATTTGTTTGAAAAAAAATCGGATTTTACCTTCAATGTTGTAATCTTCAACTCATTCTTTTCTATTTTAGGACCACCACTCTAATCGGATACTTGAACCCCGTATCATTTTTATTGTTCAATCCATCTTCCTTGGTGGCTTTCTCTGTGTCTCTTTAAATGTATGTGCTAAATAGCAAAATTATATCAATCTATAATAAATATTTTGTTAATGACTTTCCTCTTAGGAGATGAGCCTATATTGTAAATCCATGGATTCCGAATATCACGCTTCAGTCGCTCATAATGGGTTCGATCAGCTTCAAACTTGCCCACACCTCCCCGCAAGGTCCTTCTCCACTCTGACTCGCGCATATGCATATATATATATATATATATATATATATATATATATATATATATATATATATATATATATATGTATGCAACCTATGTATATTAGAATCTTACCATATACGAATATCAAAATAAAAATTATTAAACAAAAGACTAGATGTAATCCACGGGTGTTTGCACAGAAGCAAATATTTAATTTCACGCACTAGAGCAGATTAAGAAAAATGCAAGGGAGGTAATCCTAGATAAAAAATGATACCACGAGAGTGACCTCCCCTGCATTGGGTAATATAATTCGAATTAAAACACTAAGCAAAAAAAAAAAACAATATTAAAATAAACACGCATAAATATAGGAATACAATTATATAAAATTATATGATAATTGAAAAAAAAGCAAATAGGAAAAAAGGGAAAATTAGAACAAAAATAAATAATTAATTAATAAATAAAAAATAAAAATATGGAAGTACGGGTTAAAACTGAAAACTATCTTTACATAACACCAAAAGATGGAGGAAATGAGGAAGCATGGCTGTGGAAATATTTTACCCGAATACGATGTCCAGCATGTTAAAAATATATCATTTGTTGCAAAAATCTAATGGATAAATATCTGAAGTTGGTGGGGACAGGATATTTTTATGGAAACATACATCGTAAAATTACCACTCAGCTGTAATGTAAAAATTCAGGAAATAAACGAAGGTTATAAAAAAGAAAACGTGAGTCTTTGAATTTTCAACAAAGCTTTGCACTATATATATATATATATATATATATATATATATATATATATATAGTCATCCACATACAGTACTGTTTCGCTGTTTCACAGCTCATCAGTGCGGCTAGACAGGCAACTACCTCAAACCAGGATTGAAACCCGGCTGCCTGTATGACAGTCAAGGCTCCTAACCACTGAGAAAGTAATGAACCATAATCGAATGTTAAAAAAAATAATACATAATTCGATTAAAAAATCACGAAGTATAATACAAACCAAGAAAAAAGTGAACAAAATTCGGAATGTAATAAAATTAAAAAGTCGATTAAGAGACGAAAAAAAAGAAAAAATCACGAAAATACAAAAAGAAAAGAAACCCAAAGCGCTTTTCGTACAGACGGACTTTTTCAAGGATATACGTCTGTAAAGAGGAATAGAATATTTTTGTAGTATTGTTGTAAAAAAAAAGAACAATAGGTTGAATGTATCCCGCGAAATAGTTTCAACTGCCAGCGAAGTTTTTTTCTGCTTACACAAATATTATCTAATGGCAAGCGCCTCGAGTACAGACAGGTGGAACTTAGTGGCTCCTCAGTGTAAAACAGAAAAAACAATCCGAAGAGAATGTAGAAGCGCAGTCTTTTTCATCTACTAAGTGCTATCCAATAGCCGATTCAACTGATTGGGAACTCCTGGGTATAGGCTGATGATCTCGGATGTAACGGTGCACATGCTGTGCGATTCTAACGTGAGGACGCTGGGTCGTCTTGCCTATATAAACGGCACCACACCGACATTAAAATTTATAAACAATATTACTTGATCGCGAGATAGACAAGACGTCCTTACGAAAACAGGGGAAAGCACGTTTTGTACAGAAAGCAATTGGGATGGTTAAAGCACCAAAATTCGAAGTGACAAGAGAGGAAATCTTGTCTCCAATACGTTGGCCTTCAGGTCCAATCCAAGGTAGCTTGAGGCATACTAGACATCTAGATGGACCATGGTTGGGTTACTCAGAAAAGGATTCTATTTTCATGTTTAAAATTTTATTAGCCAATGCAGGCGAATATCCATTAGTAATGAAAATTCGTTTAATATTATCGATTTCTAAATCGATAGAAGATGGTGAGCAAATAGCAAGTGTCCGATGGGTTAAATTTCTAATAATATTAAACTTCCTAGTTGTTCGTACGAAAAAAATCCCAACTCAGATACAGACCAGTAAAAGTAGGTTTTCTGTAAACGGACGTAACAAAGAAAGACTAACATTTCGAAACTAAAACATCCAAGAAAAGAAGGGAGTTGTCTTTTTCTACCTCTATCCTTAATGAGACGGAAGAGGAGTGCAACTCATTTAATAATTTAAAGAAAGACATAGCTTCGTCATGCGTAGTGAAACAAAAAAAAGTGTCGTCAACGTAATGCATGTAAAAGGTCGGCCTTGGGCACTTATTGAACAGCAACTGTATTAAATAAAATGTATATATATATATATATATATATATATATATATATATATATATATATATATAATGGATTCTACCGTTTATTTCGACGTATGAGGTTCCGCCACAACAAAAAAGTTGTTCGGAAATCCATACAGATGGTTTGTTTATAAGGGAGACGATTTTGTGTAAAACCAACCATACATTTTGCTAATCCTTGTCAGTGCAGATGACTGCCACAAGACAAAGCACACAGTACAACGCAGATTTTTACATCAGAGCTACATGCTCCTAGATTCATGTCTTAATTAAAACTGGAAGCGCATCGCTTCCAGTGAATTATTGCGCCTCAGAATACCAACCAGGAAATTTCTACGAATCGGTGCCGAACATACAGCATCTAGCCTTTCGAAATGGTCACCCATCTGGTACTGGTAAGTTTCAACGTTGCTTAACTTCGGTTATTTGGCGAGAACCTATGTATCAACGTGATCGTGATATCTATCTATCTATCTATATATATATATATATATATATTATGGCTATGTAAATACTAAATTTAAACTTGTTCGAAAACATTATTGATTTAAGATTGTGAAATTAAAAAATAAAAATGAATGTGTCAGCTAACCGGGTTCGAAGCTAGCTCAACAGAGCTAAAATCGAGCTTAATTACATTTTAAAAAGAAAAGAGGGGAACAATGAATCGGAGGTGAAAAAGTAGGGGGAATATATGCATATAAAAAAGAGGGAAGATGAATTAATTATTAAATAGAAACTAGATTAAGCCCTTAGAGATTCTCTTTTTGTTTGCAAAGAGGTCTCAGAGTCTTTATACATATAGTTTCTAGAATTTTAAGGTGATAAAGAGAGTGCGATTTACTAAGGATGGAAAAAAAGTCCGCACTAAAATTCAAAGCAAAAATACGATTATTAAAATAATCGTATTTGCGCTTTGAAATAATATTTTAACATGCTGAAAGAAATAATATTTTATCAAGCTGAAAGAAATAATATTTTATCATGCTGAAAGAAATAATATTTTATCATGCTGAAAGAAATAATATTTTAACATGCTGAAAGAAATAATATTTTAACATGCTGAAAGAAATAATATTTTATCATGCTGAAAGAAATAATATTTCATCATGCTGAAAGAAATAATATTTTATCATGCTGAAAGAAATAATATTTTATCATGCTGAAAGAAATAATAGTTTATCATGCTGAAAGAAATACTATTTTAACATGCTGAAAGAAATAATATTTTATCAAGCTGAAAGAAACATTATTTTATCACGCAGAAAGAAATAATATTTTCACATGCTGATGGAAATAATATTTTATCAAGCTGAAAGAAATAATATTTTAACATGCTGAAAGAAATAATATTTTATCATGCTGAAAGAAATAATATTTTATCATGCTGAAAGAAATAATATTTTAACATGCTGAAAGAAATAATATTTTATCATGCTGAACGAAATAATATTTTATCATGCTGAAAGAAATAGTATTTTATCATGCTGAAAGGAATAATATTTTAATATGCTGAAAGAAGTAATATTTTATCAAGCTGAAAGAAATAATATTTTAACATGCTGAAAGAAATAATATTTTATCATGCTGAAAGAAATAATATTTTATCATGCTGAAAGAAATATATATTTTAACATGATGAAAATAATAATATTTTATCATGCTGAAAGTAATAATATTTTATCATGCTGAAAGTAATAATATTTTATCATGCTGAAAGTAATAATATTTTATCATGCTGAAAGAAATAATATTTCAACATGCTGAAAGAAATAATATTTTATCAAGCTGAAAGAAATAATATTTTATCATGCTGAAAGAAATAATATTTTATCATGCTGAAAGAAATAATATTTTATCACGCTGAAAGAAATACTATTTTAACATGCTGAAAGAAATAATATTTTATCAAGCTGAAAGAAATAATATTTTAACATGCTGAAAGAAATAATATTTTAACATGCTGAAAGAAATAATATTTTATCAAGCTGAAAGAAATAATATTTTAACATGCTGAAAGAAATAATATTTTATCATGCTGAAAGAAATAATATTTTATCAAGCTGAAAGAAATAATATTTTAACATGCTGGAAGAAATAATATTTTAACATGCTGAAAGAAATAATATTTTATCATGCTGAAAGAAATAATATTTTAACATGCTGAAAGAAATAATATTTTATCACGCTGAAAGAAATACTATTTTAACATGCTGAAAGAAATAATATTTTATCAAGCTGAAAGAAATAATATTTTAACATGCTGAAAGAAATAATATTTTAACATGCTGAAAGTAATAATATTTTATCATGCTGAAAGAAATAATATTTTATCAAGCTGAAAGAAATAATATTTTAACATGCTGGAAGAAATATTTTAACATGCTGAAAGAAATAGTATTTTATCATGCTGAAAGTAATAAATGATTTGATTAAGAACATCTTTGAATATAGAATTTGTCTTCTTTATTGGTATATTCCTTGTGGTTATATTTTACATACATTTCGCTTCATGAATAAAAGGATTAGTAGAAATAAAAAGTAAAACTAATTAAAGAAGCATATATTTTCATAAACACACACATATGTGTATATGCATATGATTATATTACTTTTTGTATCTACATAAACATTTATGTATCTGTTTTCACTATTTACCTTAACAGTGCTCGATAAGATATAGAGCGAAGTAGCAAGTTTTGAAAATATATATAGCAGTTAAGCTATACAGAATTTTCCGCATTCAATCCCCGTGAGAATTCTTCAGTGTGTTGCACGGAATTGATTGTGCTTTGTGTTTGATATGTTTACTTTCGTACTGGGTTTGCAAGTCAGTCAAACAGATTCTTTGTTATTCACATGCCTACTGTACAAATACACTAAAACATATAAACGAAAAACATCGAAATTAAAACTAGTTCATTTCCTAGCACAAACAAAAATAAAACCCGATCCAAGCAAAAAATGACTGGTGAATTACGGTCAAAATTACCATTGCCTGATAAACACACGCACATTCGCTAAGATAAATGGGTGTGTGAATAACAAAGAATCTGATTGGCTTCCTAGAAAACGCAATTACACGTGAATATACAAAAACCCGTTGCAATACCAACTTTATGCAATAGTATGGCAAATTCCCACGCGAATGAATCACGGAAAATTAGTGTAGCTTAATTGCTATGCATATTATAACACTCATATAAATGTAGTCTTTGGAGAGGGAAAATGCGTATAAAAATGGTTACATAAGAGTTCAACCTGATTTATTTGGGTTTACGTTTTCTATACATTTTGTGCAATATATATATATATATATATATATATATATATATATTATTGAAAGTCTTTTTTTTAATACATTCAATATTTCACTGATATTCATACGCTTATGAACTTCACAACATTCGTAAAAAACAAACTCTAACAATTATCCCGACCGTTGTCCTGCCTTACGGCTAGGTCTGCCAGTATATTTGGTAGTTGTCTTTATTCTTATTGAATAAAATCTTCCTGATATGATTTCTTTACATGGCCGGCATCTGGTGGGTGGAAAACTTGTTCAAATCACGTTGATCTCATTTTCAAATTGTTGATTAAACTGCTAATATAAATCCTGTCACTAATAATTGCATGTTTTCCTATTTATCTGAGAAAGTTGTTTTAATGATACTGTTTTAACCTTTCATTTCATTTTAACAATATATTTGTTTGTTCATTGAACACTATATAGTTTATATTCTCCTTAGTTAAAATAATTAAGTATTTGTGATTAAGGCCTTTACTGCTTGATGTTAAGTTAAGTTTGTCATTACTACATCTCATATTAAGCACAAACACACACATACACACACACACATATATATATATATATTTTGAGGGTAAGCAATTACATATAGTCGCTACGAACAGCCATCTGTTTCAGTCAATGAGACTTCGTCAGGCGACCCTGAACGCATCGATGTCACAAAAAAAAGGAAAAAAAGGAGCTCTTCAAAAAAAAAAAAAAAAAAAAGAAACTATAAAAGTTGCGAGCTCTCTAAAAAAAAGAGAAGGATAAAAAATGGAGAGACCGCATTTCCACTTTTTGGGAAAAAAGGTTACAGCTGGATTCATAGACAATATAAATTTGAAATGATTAAAGTGGGTCGTAATTTTACTGGAACCGGGAATTGTATAAGAGAGTGGGTATGGGGGTTGTCAGAAATAAGTTTGCAAATGTGTTCGTAAACATAAAAAGTCATGGGTCATGAGAATATGGAAGTTATGGAGGGGGGAGTTTAATAAAAAGTAATAGAGAGAGAAAAAGAAGGGAATTATCTCTATGATCGAGAATGAACCGTTAACAGATATATGCAGGCATTTGCATTCCGAAACACACATCCATATACATACGCACACCATATACAAATGCATACATACGTGTGCACACACATACACACATGCACACACACACACATATATATACAAGAACATACACACAAAATGCGCACATATATATGTATATATACACAAATAACCACATATATACATATACAAATATATACATATCCCTATCTCTCTCTCTATATACACCCATATATATCTATATAATGATAAAACTCAAATGACCTTGTAACGAGATATGTACCCCACTTTCCGGTTTACGACATCCGGTTGGGCATGCGCGCATAAACTTTAACCCATAAGAACGTAAACAAATAAACACAAATCGCTTCTTTTGCAGATTTTGATCTCCGCACTGAAATATTAACGTTATTATTTCGAAATTATTATTTAACATAGGAAGAGTGGGGTTTAAAATAACTCAAACGTAATACAGAAATGAAAGATGTAAAAGAAAGCAGATATATGAAATTTTGAATTTAACTATAAGTATTATGGTATCTGTTCAGTGCACATTTACCTATAAGTATGGCCAACCACTAATAATTCAGTGACTGTAATTTTTTTTCAAAAATAATCAATTATATAATAAACAGAACGACTCATAGAAATCTATCAATATTCTTTTTTCATTTTAATATACTTTCATAGAAATGTTTCTATTATGTCAAAAAAACTATTTTCTTGTGAAAGTGTCACGCTCATACATGAATTCCATAGCTAATAAAATATACTGACCCAACGGCATTTGTGGACTGTATATCTTTCCTTGAATGTTACTAGCCATTCAAATATAATATATTTTGTTGTAAGGGTTTTCTTTATTAGAAATTGTAGCTTTGTAAACAACTCAGGTTATTCGGCAGTGCACTTCAAGGCGGCATTCAGAATGTCTTCTAAAATTGCATGATTTAGTTACTTTGGGTGAATTTCTATTATTGTCATTTAATTTTTTTATTACTTTTTCTTAATTATCCCTACAACTATAGCCTAATTTGATAGTGTTTTTATTAAATAGTTTGTTCAGACTGTTTTGGGAAGTGAAATGTTTTTTGATAAGGTTTAAAATTTATTACTTATGTTAGTTTTTAGTAATATATTATAAGGGGTGTATACCAGATAATTTTCCTTTTTCTGTTTGTTTTAGGTATACTATTAAAGATTATTGGTTGAATATACTCTAGTTGCGTATTTCAATAGCCACTATCCTTAAGGGCTTTATTGGAGAAATTTTTGTGGGAGTTAAAGACGCTTTGGTTGGAGGACTTGTTAGTAATCCATTTGCTAATTTACTTAGGTGTATGTTTCATAATCGATTTAAAGTGGTTAGATAGTGGGTTAACATATATGGGATTAGCGTTATCCTTCTTATATGGTTCATAACACCCCTTATTTAAATATAAGGGTACATCCAAAAATTAAATATTCTAATATTAGAAACAATTTGAATCTTTAGCTTGATCCTCCTAAACTCATTGAGGATGATTTTATTCATTCACTCGCATTTAGGACAGTTAGTGTCTTTTATAATCATAAGCCCACCGTCTCTATATAGACCGAGATTTTTAACCCCAATGTCCTTAGTAAGGTTATATAAGATATAGCAACCTACTAAGTCTGTCATGAGCTGAGTCCAAATAGCCTATCTACACATCAAATTGCCCTATTAGGCATTTCTTGGGTCACTGTGCATTTTTGCTTAGCAACACAGTATTTCCGCAATTTCTGATGATTTCAATTTCATGCTAAGAGATATCAGAGAGAAGCTATGTCTAGCGTTATAATCAGGATTCGGCTCCGGGGTTCGGGAAGGAGTGAGTCCCTCTCTCGACAACAGCACGTTTCTGCCGTCTTCTTTTCCAATCGATCACACCTGGCCTCTCGCCACCAATGTCACACCGCACAATCTGAACGTCTGCAATACGAAATTCTATTCTCTCTGCGGCCAGGGAATTTTTCCCAGCTTTTATATCCTCTTATCAAGAAAAAAAGAAAGAGACAAGAAAAAATAGCTTCTCCCATCATGCTCTGCCTTCCCATGATGCCCTTCGCGTATACAAATACGCTGGCCATTCTTTCATTCTTCTTTCCCAAAGATACAGATACTCCCGGTACGTTTCTTTTTTTTTCTTCTTCTTTTTTTAACCATATATCCCACACGCTCCCCTGATCTTTGAGATCAATAAAACACTTCATAGTCCTTCACCCAAGCAGGCCTCCTCCTCTCACGTTGAGGCATCTGGGGGGACAACTTCTTGGGGGTTGCCTTTTCAGGTTCACAGTTGTAAAGAACTATAATGTGGGGCTAAGTCGAATTGGGGTGCATCGTTAGCTTCTTGGTCGATATCGACTTCCTCCTCTTCACTGCTATCCCTTCGCACTGGCAGGGTTACACGACGCAGGTCTAGGATATGCCGGGGAACGCCATTCACCATCACGTTGTTCTTTAATCGCGTTCCCGTTACGACCTCCCTCCCCCAGCGAGTGGTACATTTTACATTGGGGGGACTTTACCCACACCTCCTCGCCCACTTTAATGGTAGCTTCTTCCCCCTCAATTCCTACCGTTTTGTTGCACGGATGCCGCCACTTATATGCAAAGATGACTCTATGAGGCACATTTGTCATCTCTTGTCTGGTTTCGGTGAGATGTTGTACCATGGGTGAAATGTTGCTTTTTTCCGCAGCAGCCTTGATGGTGCGATGATTCCTCTCCACTATCCCATTGCCACTCGGCCGATACGCTGCCCTAAAAAATTGGTTTACTCCCCAACTATCACACACCTCTTTAAAGGCTTCTGATCGGAAAGCGGGCCATTGTCCATTAACAGTTCCACAACCGGCCCTCTTTCCAAAGATATTTCTTCGATGACCCCTCCGATCGCCCATGCAGCTTCTGCCCTGATCTCTCTCCATATGGCAAACTTCCCCGGTCCACAGTCGATCATCGACAGATATAGCTTATGGTGATAATGGGTAAAATCAATGGCCAATCGCTTACAGTCCTCTGCAATGTGTAACTCTCCTGCTTAGTGTCTGGATGGTTTGGGGTCTATCGATTGGCACTCAAGACAGTGCTCCACTACCTCCCTACCCTCCTTCTCGGTGGTTTCAGGGTAAACCTCTCTTGCCATGAATAACGTCCTTTCTCGACTAAAGTGGTGCATTTCATGTAACTTTTTAACTTCCTCCCCTGCACTGCATACTGAGGAAACCTCCTTTCTCTCTTGCACACAGGCCTTCTTTACCCGTGTCATCGAATCCGCCTAGTTCTTTTCTGATGGGGTCAACACTACAGATACCTTCAACTGGAATTCCGCTATCAAATCTGCAAGTGCTCCAAGCCTGCGCTTGATCAGCATTTCTGCAGCACCTCTGGTCGTAACACTCTTATCGCCAGTAACTGTTGACTTGATCCATGAAACTACCGTTGCCGAATCGGATTTAATTCCAATCGTTTTCAATCCCCATTTCAGGGCCAGATTGATTCCTTTAATAGCGGCCTCCAGTTCGGCTACGTTTATATGGGAATAATCGTTCTTCTTCCTTAACCACGCCGCATCTTCTACAGTTACGCCTACCATCTCTAATACGACGCCCAATGCCAGACTGCTGGCATTACACCAAATCACCCCCGCGTCTCCGCCGCTGACGTACCATTCCCCCTTTACTGGCTCTTCTTTCGTCACTCTCACGATGATTTCTTGTAGCATGTTCGTGACCTCCTTCGTCACACAGCCCTCCCAGCCATCAGTGCCCGTTTGTCATTTAATAAAGCTGCACACTATCCTAAGCCAGCCGTTGGTTGGATAGTGTCCGACCAGTCTCCCACAGACCGAGAAGAGTTCTCGTTTTGTCACGTCGGTTCCCTTTCGGGTATTGCATTCCCTCGTCTAAAGACAAGGCTTCCTTTGCCATCTTGGCATAGTTTCAACCCAAACGCCGCTCCTCCATCCAGGGGCTCCGCCGGTTTTGCAGTCATCCAACCCTCGCGACATGGCTTCTCACGTTCTCTGCTGTCACCTCTGCTTCTTCCACGAGAATGTCGTCAATGTACGAACTAGTGGCCTAGTCCACTGTACCGTCTTCAGCATGGCAGTCATTATTTTGGGGGCTGAGCTCAGCCCAAAGCCTAACCTCGTCAGGAAATACAACTTCTCCTTGTACCGGACCAATTGGTGTTTCCAGAGTTTTTCATCTACATGGATCTGGAGATAAGCCGACTACAGGTCGACAATCTTAGTGGCCTACTCCATCCTCCTCCATTTCCTCATATAAATCCCCTTTCCAGTGTGACAGGCTATGTATCTGTAATTCTCTGAAATCCAGTACCGGTCTAACTTTATTCATTGTGGGTTGAACAACCGCCAGTAAAGGTAGCATTCCTTTTTCTTCCCCTGTCCACGATTTAAAAATTCCCTCCTCTATCCACCTCTCCACTTCTTCCTCGAATCCTTTACTTATTTCTCCTCGCAGTGTTTTCTCATAGCAGCTTACTTTGTTTCGTAGTTCCTGAGGCCCTGAGATCCATTTCCATTCCACCGTCCACCTCTCACCATCGAACCTCGCCAGGAAATCCTCGTCCTCGATGCAGCAAACCTCTGGTTTTTGTGTTCTGATATTTCTATCACCTCCCACTCCTGCCATTCCTACTGCGTCGAGGCGTCCAAAAGTTACTTGGCCCCCTCTCAACGTAGCGCCCCCCAGTTGGTTGATCGCACTTACACCTAAAACTACATCAAGATCACCAACCAGCTCGTAGCCCAATAGGCACACCTTGCACCAGTACTTCCGCTGTTTTCTCCCCCAGGCATTTCACCTCCTTGCCATCCACGGTCCTAATACTCCTGGCTCCGCTCCATGATCTAGCGACATTCTTCGTTACCAACGTCGTGGTGCAGCCTGAGTCAACAAGGGCCATGTCTCTCTTCCCATTGACTACTACCGGTAACTGAGGCAACGTTTCGTTGTGATCCATTTCTACATAGAAGGGGGAACCACTGGCGCAATGGCTCCCCTCCACTCGTTTCATGGTCCCGTGCAGTAACGTAATAGCGGCTAATGTGCCCCACTCGTCCATATCGGTAGCAGATGACCCCCGGTCTCGGCTCTTTGCAGTCCTTGAGCCTCGCTGCCTGTCTCTCGTCATTCAAGTGGGGTTTCATGCACTTATTTCCACTCACAGCTGCAGCCACGATTGGGCCCTTGACATTCTTGACTAGGACTCTGGTGTGGATCAAGAGATCGTCCACTTCCATCGTATTTATCTCAGTGATTCTCTGCATGTTCGAGGAGTTTTCCTCTGGGAAGCCATTCACTAGGTTTAGCTTTACCGTCATCTCCAGATTCCCCACGTAACCAGCCAATCCTGCCAGTCTTCTGATCTCCGCAGCAAAGACGTTAACAGACTCGCCGGTCCACCTCATACTTGCAAGCTTGCCGAGTGCTTCAAATGGACTCTCGGCGAAAGCCAATTTCAGTCTTTGCTCCACTGAGGCAAGGTCTCCCTTATCTTCATCGCGCATCTGCTGGTAAATAGTAAGGGCTTCCCCTCTAAGCAGAGCGGCAGCAGGGTGACCACGTCTTCGATTTTTTTCTCATAAACATACGACGAAATAGTGTTAGTTTACATTTCTGTAACATAGAGTGTAAGATTATATATATACTAGCGGGGGTACCCGGCGTTGCCCGAGTGTTTGTTTCCGGGACGGGGGGGGGTAAAAATGTTATGGTAGGTAAGTAGGAAGGATCAAACCCGGAGTCATGAGTAAAAGTAGGAAAATGAAGTGTGAAAAAAAAACAAAAAAAAAACATCTGCAACGTTAACAGTTCGGCCACCAAGAAAAGTCCATTCCAGTTGTTTAGGAAAAAAAAACCCAAAAAAAACGTCTACGGTAGGTCGGCGCGAACGTGAAAATATAATGTGAATTGTCCAGCACGCTAACCACTACGCCACAGAGCACTGCAGCTTAGTTTAGTGAGTTTAAATAACTTCATATGAAAGAACTACGAAGCCAAACCGGTGTTCTCTTCTCAACTGTTCCTTGTGAACGATCCCCAAACGGTGTTAAGTGGTGGCAGGGGGAGGAGGAATTTATTAGAGAAAATATTTTACCACTTCCATTGATCTTAACCGATTTTGGCCGTGACTTCTCAGCAGAAAAAGTATAGAAATCTAAGATTATCGAGGAATTTGAGAAATAATAAGCCTATAACACACCTCAGATATTGTTCTGCCGTTTGTGCATATTAAATTTGCATGAAATATCTTGATTTTTAATCCTATTAAGGTCAAAATCTGCGGGGAAAAAATGAGTTCATTTTATTTATATAGAGAAGAGATATATATATATATATATATATATATATATATATATATATATATATATATATATATATATATATATATATATATATATATATTATCGTTTTATCTGTTTAGTTATATATGTTTCGGTTTCCGAATAATATCAAGGATCCAATAACTTCATCAGACTTTACAGAATATCTCTCTCACTCTCTCACACCTCTCTCTCTTTCTCTCTTTCTCTCTCTCTCTCTCTATATATATATATATTATCGTTTTATCTGTTTAGTCACATATGTTTCGGTTCCCGAATAATATCAAGGATCCAATAACTTCATCAGACTTTACAGAATATCTCTCTCACTCTCTCACACCTCTCTCTCTTTCTCTCTTTCTCTCTCTCTCTCTCTCTATATATATATATATATTATCGTTTTATCTGTTTAGTCACATATGTTTCGGTTCCCGAATAATATCAAGGATACAATAACTTCATCAGACTTTACAGAATATCTCTCTCACTCTCTCACCTCTCTCTCTCTCTCTCTCTCTATATATATATATATATATATATATATAGTAAGTTATAAAATATGTATGGCGATTAAGCTACACTGAATATTCCGTGTTTCATCCACTCTAAGATTCTTCAGGCTTATGCAAGAATTTTGTGGTTGTCTCGCGGTTTTATATTCGCACCGTCTATTGAATTTGTTGTTAGCCAATCAACTTTCTAGTATCCACCGAACCCTTCCTAATCAGCCAATTAGCAGGCACTTACAGGACAAAGGTCCATTGTACCTCTGGTTGACCCGCTCCTTTGTGTTTGCTATTTAGCGTAGATATCTAGTGTATTGACCTGTTTTAAATCTAGGTCAAGTTTTTTTTGTTTTTATTTAATATGTTAGTTTATATATATATATATATATATATATATATATATATATATATATATATATATGTGTGTGTGTGTGTGTGCGCGCCTGTGTGTGTGATACTGTATGTATATGTATGCTTATTTATTTTATTTGTTTGTTTTCTAGTTATTGTTAGTTTTAAAATTATTTTGTATCTCTATCCTAGAGTAAGCTGGCATAATTGGTCGCTGATTGATAATAACTTGTGATATTGATTTGAGGCCAATTGACACTGGGCCATCTTCTATTTGATGTGCTCTCTACATCTTTCGATAAGTTTTACAATTTATTTTAGGTTAACGCGCAAAACGCTTATTGTTGATTTTTCCTAGCAATGTCCGCTGACATTCCTTTTAATTGCGATGTAAAAAAAAAAACGCCTCCCCAGAGTCCTATTGTTTATGGCATTCTTCAACATGAAGTTTTGCCAGTATTCTCTCTGCCAGGAGTTTGGTTCATTTCGCGACTATTTTGCTTGGCACCAACCGAGGCTAACACCACCATGTTGCTGTTGTTGTTTTTGTTATTATTATTATTATTATTATTATTATTATTATTATTATTATTATTATTATTATTATTATATCAATGCTTTTGTCCGTCCGACGACCTGTGCCACAAATAATCATCATCATCAGCAGCAGCAGCATCATCATCATCATCATCATCATGTTAATGAGAACAAGCTGCGCGTGGGTGGTCCCTCTCTGGTGCTGCATGTGAGATGACGCCACAAAAAATAGTGAAGAAATGACGAATTTAAGAATTGTGAAGGGCCAATGTTGTCTTCACGTTTTCGCCAAGTTTCAGGAAAATCTAATTGATTGGGATGGGGTGAAAATGTTTTTGGTTTTTTTTTTTGCAATTTGGTGGCATTTATGATCCCTTTTAAGCTTCTAGGTACGCCGAATCTCATTAAAAATGGACAAACGGTGCAGTTCCACGCCTTAAGACACGTATATTTGAATTCAGAACCATGGAAAACCACTATGTAGACATACATATCAAGCTTTTGAGTAATTTGAAACAAAAAGAGTCCCCAAAAAGTCCCAGTGTTATACGGACCAGAATTTTGCCAAGGTCACCCATACTGAATTTATATTAAGAACAATGGCCTCCATATTTTCGCCAAGCTTCAGAAAAATCTAATGGATGGATCAAACGCTGTGGGGCAAAAAGTGTCATTTTTAGATACTTTTGACTTCTTTTGAGCCCCTGGGGACGAAACGGGAATTATGAAAAAAAAAATTCTTTACTGCGCAAACCAATTTAATGAAATACAATTTGTGGCAACATTTCATGAAAAACTAATGGACGGATATCTGGCAATAATCCGGAATAACGGACGCACAGACGGACGCATCGAAGCCACTGAAAAATAGGCACCTCTCCGATAAATCGGTGGACAAATATCCTCCCAGGCTTTATACCTTCCTTTTTATTAAAGTGAATAAGGGCTAGCCGAGTAGACGGGGGTTTAACTTCCGGGGAGTACGTCATTCCTCTTCAAACTATGGTTGGAGATGCGTTACGAATTGAGGTAATCCTCACATGGATTGACGATTGTTTTAATTCGAATATCCTTCCATGTTTTATACTTTCCTTTTTATTAGAGGGATGGAGAAGAAGGTCGGTCACTCGCCGGTGATGACGTCATTCCTCTTCAAATTATGGTGGCAAGTGTGCTACGACTTGAGATTAATATAACAATAAGGCATTGTGTTTTCAAAGCTTTTAACTCCCTTGGATTTCTCACGGGTCTTGCTAGTTATTATTATTATTATTATTATTATTATTATTATTATTATTATTATTATTGTTGTTGTTGTTGTTGTTGTTGTTGTGGTTATTTTTGTTGCATAGACATGTTGTTGTTGTTACTATTTTCTTTATCTTTTTCTTTATCATTTCCTGTTTTATACTTCCTTATTTCATACTAGCAGGACTACCCGGCATTACTCGGAGCCGTATAAACAATGAGAAAATTAGAGTTGATTTTGAATATAATTGTTATTCTTTGAAGAGAAGAATGTTTAATATCTATGTATAATTTGCTATTTCGATCAAAAGAATATTTTACCTACCCTATGACGGCTATTACATGTATGAAATAATTGTACCTTTCCTAGAACAGGTAATTTACAGAATGTATATGAAATAATTTTACCTTTTTGGGACGGGTAATTTACAACACATATGTAAAATATATTTACCTACCTTCGGGCGGGTTATTTATATACATATATGAAACAATTTAACATACTCTCGATAGGTATTGTACAACATATATGGAATAATTTCTCTTCCCCCAAGGCTACCATAATTTTAAGAAAATTAAAATCATTTTTAGGAGATGGATCATTAGGATTTCCAAATTAATACATAAATACATTGTGTTGATTAATGAGTTCGCAACCCTTGCGTCACCATAAATGTCAACATTACTGCATTTCTTTCCTTCCTCACTATCGGTACTATTATTGTAAGAAAAATGATATCATTTTTTAAAGATGTCTCAGCAAGATTTTTAAATTAATGCATAAATACATTGACACAATTAAGTGATTGGACAACCCTTGCTTCATTATCAAATTCCACATAACTCTGTTTCAATTTCCCCACTACCTACAACAACTTCTTTTGGAAAGACATAATTTTCGGAAGATTACTCAGCAGGCTTTATAAATAAATAAACAAATATGTTGAGAAGTGTTGTGATTAGGCAATCATTGCTTCACTACTACTGACAGCATCATTTTAAGTGAAAATATATCAGTTATTGACCATAACTCAGCAGGTGTACCAAATAATTACATGAATGCATTGACGCGAATGATCATTAGGCAACTTTTACTTTACCACAATTTTCAATATTAATATAGTTCCTTCTCCTCCTCCTTACTACGAGAACCGCAAACAACACATTAGTAAGAGAAACGATGTCATTTCCGGAATATGATTCCATAGTTATTTCATATTTTTGAATATGACATTGTGGAAGATTGCATAGTGACCACAAAATAGACATTACTCTCTCCAACCCAAAAGTAGAGGTTTGTTAATTGATAGAGAACTCCAGAGCACGTTAAAAAAGCAACATAACCATGTGTCATTCTACTCACCACTACAACTGTGACGTAATTCCCCGAAGTTAACATTGAAATTTCAGAAAAGTATTGTTGATCACCTACAAAAACTAACAAATTTTCTCGGCTTATTATGCCATTACAAATACACCAATCAATTAACTCACTTTTCATTATTTTTCAAAATTCTTGGATATGCTACTAATTTCGATAGCATTTTTCATGATTTTAACCCACATTATCGCCCCCCTCTTACGGAAAATAATAACTTTGATGTATTTTCTGGGTTGATTATTTCATGACAAACTCAACAATCAATTAACTCACATTTCATCATTTTTCAGAATTCATGGATATGTTACTAAGTTCGACAATCATTTTTCATAATTTGAATACACATTACCGCACTCACCCTTACGAAAATAATGATTTGATGTATTGTCTGAGCCGATTAATTCATTACAAACGTACAAATCAATTAACTCATATTTCATTATTTTTCATCATTCTTGGATATGTAATTAATTTCGACAATCATTTTTTTATAATTGTAACCCACATTATTTCCCCTTCCCTTACAAAAATAATAACTTTGGTATATTGTCTGAGTAGATTATTATTGTATAAACACAATAATCAAGTAACTAAAATTTTATCATTTTTCTATAATTCTTGGATATGTAACTAATTACGACAACAAGTTTTCATAATTTTAACCCACATTATAGCCCCCCCCCTACGAAACTAATAACTTTGATATATTGTCTGGGCCGATTAAACTAATCAATCAAATCGAATTTCATCATTTTTTATAATTCCTGGAAATGTTACTAATTTCGACACTCATTTTCATAGATGTAACCCACAGTATGACGCACCCACCTTTACAATAATAATAATAATATCTTTGATATATTGTCTGGGCCGATTATTTTATTACAAACACACCAACCGATGTTTTCACATTTTATCATTTTTATAATTCTTTGATATGTTACTAATTACGCCAATAATTTTTGATATTTGTAACTAACAATATCACCCCCCGCTGTACGAAAATAATAACTTTAATATATTGTCTGGGTTGATTATTTCATTATTTACACACTAATCAATTAACTCACATTTCATCATTTTTCATAATTCATGGACATGTTACTAATTTCGACAATTTTATTTTCATAATTTCAACCCACATTATCACCACCCTAACAAAAATAATAACTTTGATATATCGTCTGAGTTGATTATTTCATTACAAACACACCAGTCGATAAATTCAAATTTCAACATTTTTCATAATTCTTGGATATGTTATTAATTTCGACAACCATTTTTCATAATTTTGAACTACATTATCGCCCCTACCTTACGAAAATAATAACTTTGATATATTGTCCGGGTTTATTATTTAATTAATAACACACCAATCGATTAATTACCATTTCATAATTTTTCATACTTCTTGGATATGTTACTAATTTCGAGAATGAATTTTCTATAATTGTAACCCACATTATCGCCATCCTCTTACGAACAAAATAACTTTGGTATATTGCTTGGGCCGAATATTTAATTAAAAACGCACTAATCAATTAATTAACATTTCATCATTTTTCATAATTCCTGGATATGTTACTAATTTCGACAAAAAATTTTCATAATTTAAACTACATTATCATCCCACCCCCTTACAAAAATAGTATATTTGATACATTCGTTTATTTCATTACAAATGCATCAATTGATTTATTCACATTTCATTATTTTTGATGATTCTTGAACATGTTACTAATTTCGACAATCTTTTTTTTTATAATTGTAACCAACATTATCGCCCCTCCCTCTACGAAAATAATACTTTTGATATATTGTCAGGCTTTATTATTGCATTACAAGCACACTAATCGATTAACTTACATTTCATAATTTTTCATAATTCTTTGATATGTTACTAAATTAGACAATCATTTCTTATAATTGTAATCCACATTATGTTCTCCCCATTCGCAAAAATAATAACTTTCATATATTGTCTGGGTTTATTATTTCATTTCAAACACACGGATCGATTAATTCAAATTTCAGCTTTTTTTATAATTCTTGGATATGTTACTAATTTCGACATTTGATTACTATAATTGGAATACCGTAAGGGCCGGTTGCTTTACTGGAATCAAGGTTTCTGATTAGCTTGGCAACATCACGTACAAATATTTGTATATCACATTAGCGTTTTTATTTCTGATACAGGAGGAAATATTGGGTGTTGGTGGCCTTGGTCGCAAATGGTAGAATTAGCTGCGAAGTTCTTGGCAAAGAATTTGCTTTGTCTGATGCTGACGAGATTACCTCAGGTTCATTGGTGATAGTTGGGATAGAAAACACGCTTCGGTTCAGGATTCTGATTGCTATTTACCAAAACTGGTGGGAACCAAGCCGTTGCTCAGCTACTTTGGACTTGACGGACTGAGCATACAACTCTCTTGCGTTCTTTATTACTTTCTTGCAAGGCGGCTTTAGTTTCCATACATCTATTATGTTGGAAGCAGTGGAAAAAGTGAGTTCTGTGCGCAATGGTAGCAGCACATTCTGGAGAGAGCCATAGCTGACTGTTAGGTTTTTGCTACAACTTTTTCGAAGGTATGAAACGGTCTATACCTACAATTAATCATTTCGTCAGGCCTTATACTATAAAGGACACATCCTTTTTAAACATGAAACGCAGAAGTAGATCCGATACAAATGTACGGAAGCTATCCCAGTCTGACATAGTGTATCGATATACTGTACGGTGGAGAGGTATGTCTGAGGATTATTACATTTCATTTTTATCTTAATTTATACAACAAAGTGGTCGGAAGATCCAAGAGGAGACAGAAGGAAACTCAATATAGTTCAGGGTAAGTTTTGAGAAAAAGGTCTAGGAGACTTGCGTACTGGCCATCATTTTCGGCCATATGGGTGGGTTCGTCAACAATCTGAGTGAGGTCATAAGCAATTGAGAAATCATGACAGAACCTCCCCTCATCATCGGTCTTGTTTGAGTGGGTAAACCATTCCACATTGTAAACATTGAATCTCCACATATGTGAATATTAGCTGAAGGATAAGCAGATAGGACTTGGTCAATTTTCTCAGATGTTTTTAAAGATAGTAACTCCGCTGTTGTGGGGACGATAGAGAGTAAATACAAATGCAGTAGTGTGAGCTAGTGCAACCCGGAAGCACATATAGGGTAATTTTCAGATTATTGTTTATTTTTTTGAAAGTTGATAAAAATAAATTTATTTAAAATACATTACTAATATTTTAAAATAATTTATTGCGAAATGTATACCACCACAAACACGAAAATACTATTTTATTCAATACCAAGTGTATGTAATACCAAGTTTTATGTAATATCAAATGTGAGTATTTTTTCATAAATTTAGTCACACCTTTTCAATAAGTGTGAGCCATCGACAAATGGGGTATATGTTGGGCATTCAAATTCACAAAATCTTTCAATGCTCCTGGATACATAGCAGATATTTGTAAATATGTAGGTTAAAATGAATTCTTCCAAATAATGGGTCGTAGGTTTTAATTATGGAAATGCAGAATTTTGCTCCTTATTTTTATATGTGCCTTTTTTTTTTATTTTGCTTTTATATATTCAGGTCCGCGAACATGTATAGGCAAACCTTTGGCGCGAATGGAGCTGTTTCTGTTTTTTTACGAATCTAATACAAGATTTTGAATTTCTTAACCCGAACAACCAGTCCGTTTCTCTAGAAGAAATCCAAATGGGCGTAACATTTCAATCGTGCAACTCAACAATATGTGCACGTGCTTTAAATTAATGATTAAAAACGAAACAATAAAAGATCCACAAAACGCACACTTCTGTATAAACCTAATTAAATTTGTAAAGAATTTGTGAATTCTGATCTAATTATACTAACGTTGCGAAAATAAAAGGCATTTTATTATTTTGAACATCTAGTGTTTGCGTTTGCATGTTGTTATTGTGTTAAACATTCAGCGGAGAATAGCGTCTTTATACCCGGTCTTTGACGACCGTCTATGGAGTGGTTGGGTATGAGTTGAGGAAAGGAGCGCTTAACTGCAAGGATCAACGTAGAATCTTCGAGTAACGTATGACTAGGAAAGCAAACTTTTCAGCGTGTCAATGGCACTACAGGTAGGGCATCCTCATTCCTCCCTCGCAAGGACTTTTCGTACAGCTCTGTCTACGGACAAACGGCTTTAGGAAGTACAGACATGTGGTAAAGGATCAAGGGAAAGACAGAAATGCATCACGCCTCCGCCTGGCCTTTCAAGGATTATTTTCTTCGAATTCCAGTCCCCACAGATGATCCGCCCTTTGCCTGTACCTCCGTTTAATTCTTTTCCAGCTGGAGACCGGGTCCAAACCAAACACCGAGAAAACGAACTTGGCCATCTGACCAACTTGTTACGGTTGACAACGGCTCCTGTGACGTGTTCATACTCAGCGAACGCCTGAGCCACTTGCGGCTGAACACACACGGTGATGTCATTAGCGTGGACACCTTATCACCTTTTCAGTCAGGAAGAGCAGTGCCGCGCAGAACTGGTATATTCGCGTGGTTAGAAGCAAGAAAGAGAAGTCTTACCGTGGGTCCTCAGCGAGTGAGTTCAGGCGAGGAAGGAAGAACAAACATGGCGGCCAGCATTTTTATTTCGTCCATTCTCGCGTAATCTCGTGTGTGCGTGAAGATGGAAAGGATAAAACGCTGTTCATTTCTCAGTGCTGGGAGATTATTCCCGATCAGGCAGGAGAGAAGGCAAAGTGAGAGTAGAGACAGATGACTGTAACGATAATATTTCTGGATCATTCCGTTTGGGTATTTTTTAGGTGAACCCCCCCCCCATTATACTTCAGTCTTTAATTTGCGCAGGAAGAGCTCCAGCGCCAGATAAAGTATTAGTTACAGCGGACAACCCTGATGCACCGACTGAGAGACCTCAAACGACTCCGAGAGCCTGCCATTAATCTGCACCGCTACCGTCGGTTTGTGATACAGAACAGAGATCAACTCGCGGAGGTCCGGACCAAAAACGGCGATCTCTATAACAGATTCCAAGAAAACATGGTCGACCTTATCGAAAGGTTTGGAATGATTTAAATTGATTAGCGTGTCTTCTAGTTGTTTTGAATCGATCTCTCTTTACAGCATAATTTTGGTCCGGTTCGACCAAATACCGATAAAAATCTGCAGTCAGTTTTCAAGATTTCGTCCAAAATTTTTAACTCTTAAGGGTGATAGGCCAAAAATCATGTAAGTCCTCCCCACCATGCTGCTCTCGTTTCTTCAGTAATGTGATCACTTCCTTGGAAACATTGCCAGGGATGAATCGCTGAACAAACCAGTAGTTAAACATATCCTTCTGCAAAAGAACAAACATGGACGACAGCCTAAAATACCATTAGTACGGCAGATCATCGAGTCCTAGAGTTTTTTATAGTTAAGCTGTTCCAATGCAGTAATGATCTCACGCTCCATTCTGCTCTGGCCGTGGTAATGTGGGGAGATACAACAGATTAATTGCCTAACTGCTAGCTGCGAAGTTTGGCTAGTTGGCTGAAGCGCCCCTCTAAATGCTCACGAAACCCTTCACAAATCTCGCGAGTCGATACGAAAGTACGTCCCTCAAGGTTTTTTTTCTTTCTGAATGTACCCATCCGAGCCGCGGCGTAAGACAGCCTTACGCTCAATAGCGTCATTTCTTATCGGCTTCGTTAGACTCTATTTAACTTAGCTCTAATTTCTCTAACTGCTTGACCTTCATATCGTTCTCTAGCCAAGCGATTGGGCTCTCCCCTTAACTAACGCTATCTCTAGGGGATTCCCCCAGCCTCCGCTCGGAAAAGACTATCTTCTACATCGGTTTTCGTCCGAGCCTAGTTACGCTAAAACATCTATTTGGACCTTTAAGTTAACCCACCAGCTATTCCGAATAACGGTCCCCATTAACTCCCGATGAAATAGTGACGTTAGATATTCCCAGAAGTCGATCATCTCCAGCAAGGAGGCATTAATCTTTCAGTACCCAGCAAACCAAATCCTATCGCTTAACTACAACCGGGCCATAACCAATTTATGGTCCAAATGACCATGCCAGTGGGACAAAATAGAAAATCTACGTCGCCCCTTCTTACTAACAGTCTGTCCACGTATGTACTCGGACAGAAGGCCGCGTTAGTATGCAACGTCTACGTCTCCCTCTCTGGAGTGTAGTGTTGTAAATGAATGAAGACGTAAAACAAACCTCTTTCCAAGGCTTTATTGAACAAAATTCACAGCTACTAAAGAAGAGAGACAGAACTCAGTCGTTTAAAGAAAAAGGAACGCGTGCAAAATCACGTGGCGAGAAACTGAATTTGCATATCTTTTTTTAATAGTAAGGACAAAACTATTGAAATGAAACTCTTTTAAACAGTAAGAATAAAATAATTTTAATTAAAATATAACAATCTCCCTTGTAAAAGAGATTGTTAATAGTTTTTTTGGTCTTATCAACATAGTCGCTGAACTGGTCTGCGAATTCTCGTCTGTTGAACCCGAATTTTACTTTTTTTTTACATCCTTGTCACTATTGTAGGATTTTTACATGCTTGTCGGGAAAGGTCAAAGTAGAAAACACGACCACTGGTGAGAATACAAAGAACATTTATATCCATAACAGGGTTAGTGATACAGGAAGATTAGTAAGTCCGTGGGAAGTCGTCTCTGTACGACATCCGGATACCTCTAATTGAGCTTGCTGCTTATATGGCTAATTAATAAGTCCATCTTAGTGATTATAAGGGTGTGTATGTCCCCATAACACCCCCTCCCACGTTTTTTTGTTTCGGGGAAAAAACGTTAATATTCTTTTCTTTTTTTTTTTTTTGGATCGATGGTAAGGGGTTCAGTAACCTTTCTCTTCCTTATCGATCGGCGCTGTTCCAAGTTTGCTTGGGGCGGCTCGATATCGAACATATATAACGTATCGCTACCTTCTTCCTCGACTTGATGTGTGTCTTTGCCATCGTTACGACGACGTCTAATTTGATTTATGTGTCTCTTGTGAGTGGTGGTAATGCCTAGAACGATGTAGGTTGTCTGTTTCCAATTCTTCTGTCAATTGTCCCCTGTTGCCAAAACGATTTATTGTTTCCATATGCTTTAAAGAAAACTTTTTCTCCTGGGTTATACTTTTTGTTGGAACGGTAATTGTCCTACCTGAATTTGTTTGTTTTGGCAGTAGTTTTTTCGAAAACTGGTCGTATGTTTCGTGTAAAAATGGTCTCTACAGGAGACTTTGCTTCAGGGATATTCGGGTTCGCGTTGATCCTGTAAACCCGTAAGAACTGTTGTAAGGCCTTATCTGAAGGTATTCCCGAAGCTTTCTTCAATGCTCTTTTCAAAGTGTCTACGAAACGTTATGCCTGTCCATTTGACCTTTGATGATACGGAGGTATAGTAATGTGTTTTATTTAAAAACTGTCGCAAAATTCCTTAAAATCAGTTGATGTGAACTGTGTCCCGTTGTCGCTGACTAAAAAATCGATAACGCCAAATCGGGCAAAAAGTTCATGGAGGAAAGAGATAGTGACCCCTGTGGTAGGTCTCCTGTATCTGAGTACTTCTAATCATTTTGAATAGCTATCTACTACAATCAAGTACGTAATAGACATCCTCCACTGGTCCTGCGAAATCCACGTGTATTCTCGGTCATGGTTGTTCTATGTTTGGCCATGGTTTGTAGGTGATTGGTGGTGCTTTAGCTGCTAGAGAACAACCCTTGCAAGAATCCCCCAAATCTAAGATGTCTGAATCCATATTTGACCAGTATACATAACTCTGCATAAGGCTTTTCATCGTATTCTTCCCTGAATGTTCTGCGTGAAAATCGCTTAGTATTTGTTTCTGTAAAGTCTTGGGTATAAGGACCCTTTCACTATATACTAGTGCGTTGTCACACAAGGAAAAAATGTCCGCTATCTGTCGATGTTTTTCCATAATTTTATGTTTTGTGGGGCAAATGAATTCGTCTTCTTGGGCTTCGCATTTTATTTCCTTTAGGGTAACTGGTAGTTTTTTAATCACGTTAAACATCAGATTCTTGATCTCGCTGTCGTTTTTTAAAGAAGCGATCACAGCGTTTTCTAGTGGTTCGCTTTGACTTGGAATTAGGACGTTTGGACACCTCACTGCAGAAGGCCGTATTATTGTCTGTGAGGATCTTTTCAGGCGGTCCCTTTCATAATATATGGACTCCAATTTTTATTAACGGGCGCCGGATCGCGAACCTTGTCAGTCCACAATCGATCAGGGGGAGGAAGTGCTGGCTGTCGTAGTGGCTTATGTCCATACCCAGTAGGCTCCAAGTCGCGTCTACTCCCAGCTGACCTTTCCACCATCTGGTCGGGGCGGGGACGATTGACTGGCATGTTTGGCATACCTTGGCTACCGCTTTCACTGTACTCTTTGACACTAACGGATTGGATAACTGCACAAAATAACATGTCCGTCTCACTCTGGGGTGTCCACTGAGTGGATGTATCTTCCTGATTTCACCCGCCACCTCAATAGAGGTGGCACATAATGGTACTGGCTCGGCTTTCTTCTTCATCGTGTAATACCATCTATGTGGCACCCGAGTGAGCCTATAAGCAAGGTTGCAATTTGAAATGACCAGTACCGCATCCACAGACAGGTTGTACTCTGTTACCAGCTCCTTTACAGTCTCCAACCTCCGTCTGATCAGTACCTCGCTGGCTGCCTTAGTACGCACCCTAGTCTTTCCTGTTAGTGTGTCTGACATCCAGTGGTAAACGCATAGCGAATCTGTGTGTGTGCGTGATTTCCTGACTTTCCACTGGAGTGCCAGGTTGATACCTTTTTCACCGCATCGAGCTTTGCCAGGTTGATATGAGCAGCGTCATTCACCGGTCGCAACCATCAGACGTCATCAGTCGCAGCCCCATTCTTCTCCAACAGCACACCAATTACCAGAGAGCTCGCATCCACCTACACGTTCAGTTTGTCTCCCTGTATGCACCAGTCTCCTTTGGCGGGGTCATTCTGCTTTACCCTTGCGATGGTCTCCCTCACCATGCAAACCAACAGATCGTCGGCTGTTTCATCACCCCAGTCTTTGGGGACTGCGTTTGCCATCCACACACTGGTAGGTGCCTCTCAAGTTTTCCACACTAGGAGAATACTGCTTGACCCGTGAAGACTTGCATTTCCGCGCCTCCGTTTCAAAGTCTCTCGCTACTGTCGAACGTTCAAGTCCAAGACACGGACGCCATTTTCCAAACGTTGTGGCTCCTCGATCGTCAAACCAAACTCAGCCAGTTTGGACCTGATGATGACATAATGTCTTCGTTCACATATATGTCATCAAGGTCCTTACAACTAATTCTGAGGATTTTTCGGAGGCATCTTTGGTGGTACGTCTCCAGGGTTTTTACGTGCCTCCTGTATGTGGTCCAGGTCTCCGATCCATAGAGAAGAGTGGGCAGCAAGACAGCTTTATATACCATGATTTTGGTCTTTGCCAGAAGGTCACGGTTCTCAAATACTCTCTTCCTTAGCCTTGAGAAAGCCCCACTGGCACAGCTGAGACGGTGTTGTATTTCATCATCTATGTTGGCTTTTCATGATAGGATGCTGCCTAGGTATGGGAAGTGGTCCACATTTTCCAGTCTAGCGTTGTCAATGGAGATGTTTGGGGGTGAGACTGGAGTACTGTTTGGTGGTGATTGATGGAGGATTTGGGTTTTTTTTATATTAATTGTTAGTCCTAGCTGTTTGTACGCCCTCGTGAAGGCAACCAGTGTACACTGTAGGTCCTCTTCTGAGAGGGCTACAAGGGCGTTATCGTCTGCATACTGTAGCTCCATAATGGATATGGTGTTCGTTCGACCTTTGGCCCTAAATCTGTTGATGTTAAAAAGTCGCCCGTCAGTTCTGTACATAATCCGAACTCTATGGGGAAGATGTTTGTCCGTGAGATGGAGGATAGCAGTAATGAAGATGGAGAACAGGGTTGGGGCAATGACACATCCCTGTTTCACTCCCGTGTCAACCCTGAAGGGCTCTGTTTCATCTCCACTACTACTGAGGACTGTAGCTGATATATTGTCATGTAGCAGTCTCAGTACCCGAATGTACCTCTCTGTGCATCCAAACCTTGCAAGAACCAGCCAAAGGGCTTGACGGTTCACAGAGTCAAAGGCTTTAGTAAGGTCTATAAAAGCCATGTATAATGGTAAATTTTGCTCCCTGCACTTTTCTTGGAGTTGACGAGCAGTGAAGATCATGTCCATCGTGCCTCTATTTGGTCGAAAACCACTTTGGGACTCGGGAAGGATGGTTTCTGCAAGGGGTGTAAGCCTGTTGGCCAAAACCCGAGCTAGGGCTTTCCCTGTGGTAGAGAGGAGAGAAATGCCCCGGTAGTTCCCACAGTTTGCCTTGTCTCCCTTCTTAAAGATGGAGACAACTAGGGCATCTCTAAGTTGTGCAGAGATTTTCTCTTGTTCCCATATTTTGAGCAGCAGGGCATGGATGTGTCTGAGAAGATCAGGCCCGCCTTTCTTCAGGATTTCTGCTGGGATGCCGTCAGAACCAACCGCCTTATTGTTTTTCATCTTCCTAATTGCATTCCGCACCTCTTCCAGACTGGGTGGTTCTCCCATGCTCTCAGTTATGGGCTGTTGGGGGAGTTTTTCAAGGGCCTCCATCTCTGGAGTGGTGTCCCTGTTCAGAAGATCCTCGTAATGCTCTTTCCATCTATTTGTTATTTCTCCCTTTCCTTTCAGCAGCGTGAGCCCATCCTTAGACCGAAGGGGGGTCAGAGAACGGTAGCTGGGGCCGTATACCACTTTTGTGGCTTCAAAGAATCTTCTGGTGTCCCCAGAGTCAGCAAACTGCTGGATCTTCTGAGCCTTCTTCATCCACCAGAGGTTCTTCAGCCTCCTGACTGTCGATTGGACAGCTCTTTTAACCTTGCAACTGATGTTATTCTGCCAGGTGATAAAAGTTTGCCTTTAGGTGTCTATAAGCTGTTGGATTTCGGTATCGTTTTCATCGTACCAATCCTGATGTTTCCGCTTTTTCTGCCCTAGGATGCTTATACTGGAGTCCATGATGGCAGAAGACAGCTTGTCCCAGTGCTCTTCAGCGTCATGCGGATACTGCTTGGGCAGGTCCGCACTAAGAGCCGCCTGGAGGTGTTGTTGGTAGGTGATATCGCCCAGCTGCTCGATGTTGAGCTTTGGTCGGCTTTGTCTTTTTTGCATCCTTTGCTTCCGCATTAAATGGATAGACATGATGGAGCGAATAAGACGGTGGTCGGTCCAACAATTCTCTGTACTGGTCATTGCCCTGGTGTTCAGCATATCACAGCGGTCTTTGGCACGGACAATGACATAGTCAATGAGGTGCCTGATTTTACTTCGAGGGTGCATCCATGATGTTTTGAATGCGTTTCTTTGTCGGAAAAGTGTGTTCGAAAAATCATCAGAATTAGTTGGAAGGACCGACGCACCAACACCAGCGTCCTGAGTGAGGCTGACATTCCCACTATCACCGCTACTGTTGCTCAACGCCAGCTCAGATGGGCTGGTCATGTTGTCCGAATGCCGGATCTCCGCCTCCCAAAACAGATTTTCTACTCTCAGCTTGTTGAGGGAAAGCGTGCCCAGGGTGGCCAAAAGATGAGGTATAAGGACAACATCAAAGCAAATCTAAAGCGGTTTCACATGGACCTTGAGACATGGGAGGACGTGGCTGGGAGCAGGTTGGCATGGAGGAGCGCTGTCCACAAAGGTGCTGCGCTTTATAGTAGTGACCTAAATCAAGCTGCTGAGTATAAACGCAAGCACAGAAAGGACAGATTATTAACCAGACACACCCAACCCCACCCCACCACCACTACCTTTATCTGCCCAAATTGCACAAGACAAATTGGGTCTAGGATTGGGCTCTATGCTCACCTGAGGACCCACAGAAGCCACAACGGAGGACAGTCTTACTCGGACACGAGTGACCGCCGATGATGATGTCATCAAGGTATATCGATGTCCTATCTTTTATTGTTTCTTCCTGTGACAATACAGCGTTAATTCTTCATGTCCACGTTCAGCCCGAAGCCTAGTCTGGTAAGGCAATACCTCCTGCCAGTAAACACCATCGTCTGAAATTGCCACATTGATTCACGGATTCGGACCTGCAGGTATGCTTTTCTTAGATCTAGAAGGGACACATTGAAACCCTGCTGGCGCCACTCCCGTAGCTTGCTGGCACAAACCTCAGCATGCCGTGAACGCATCAACATGCGGGTTCAGTTCATGATAGTCTATCACTGGCCTCACCTTTTCTTTGTTGTGCGGAACGACCGCCATCAGCGGAATCAGACCTCTGGGAGGTCAAAGTTCCTCATAGGGGTAGGGAATTAACCAGACATCCTTGATCCAATCACGAAGTCCTCTTCGTATGCAGGTCTCATTTCGAACTTTGTTACCTCATTTCGCAGTTCTTACTTTTCCGACCACTTCCACGCGGCTGTCCAAGCCTTCTGTTCTGGTCAAATTCGACAATAAAGTCTGGCTGATCAATCTTCAAAGCAGCGCACACTGGACCTTCTCCTGGAACTATACCGCTCCTGTCTGTGCTATGTGAGCACCACCTAAGGCTCTGATGGCATCACAGCCTAAAACAGGTCAAAGCTCAGCGGTTCCTCGAGTACTACCAGCGCTTCGACGTTAGCTGAATTTCCAGTTTTAGTGCGAATGTTCACAGCGCCCACCCCGCAACATGTCCGCGTCGCTCCACTGAGGGTGGTTACTCTAGTAGTCTTCTTCCAAGAGCAGCAAAGGTCTGCACTCACTATATGTTCGGAAATGCCTCGTCTAATTTCTGTTTGGAAAAAAGGTCGACGCTGGCACCTTGTCCCTGACCCCCGTTTCTCGAACAATCCCTGGACATATGACCAGTCTTATTACATTGGTAGCAAGCAGTGAACAGCTGTCAGTCGCCGCCGGCAGTTCCTCACAATGTGGGCCTGGCCATTGCATCTATAACACATGACTTCACCACGCAGGCCGGGCCCCTGGTACGGCCTATCATCACTTGATGTGGGCTGTGCAGTAGCGACTACCGGTTCTCTAATTTCATAAGTATTCTTCATCACGGTCCTGGCCCCGTCTACTAGGTCATTAAGAGACAATGAAGCTATGCTTAAGCTAGCCCGCAGGGGTGGCTTTTCTCCGGTTGATAGCCATGCCAAAAATTTGCATGCCCATCAAACAACAGTCAACTTCATCAGCTCAGCCAGGTAAACGTCCACAGTTTCGCCTAGATGCAAGGTTCTTGCCTCAAATTGCTCCCAAGCTGTAGCGGGATTAACATAAAACGCCTTGTATAATGTGTTGATCCTTTCATAGTCCTCTTTTTCCTCGGGACTAAGCTGTTGATATACCGTGAAAGCCCCGCCGGACAGACGTAAAGGAAACACGTGTTCAATGCTCTTCAAACTAGACAACAGGCCATGCAGTTCCACCTTTTCCACCCAGTCAAGTATCGGGGTCGAGCCGTCGAATTCTGGTATTAATTTAAGGTCAAACTTGTCCCCCATTACTCCGAAATATCTTGCAGTTAAATGGGCTGTTAAACAGCAAAACAAAATAAAATAAATACAATAAGTAAAAGTTCAGCTAGAATTCGTCACTGTCAACTTTCTCAACTTAAAGCACATGTTCTCTCAACCACCTCTGCCAACAGGCGTTTTATTAGAAAACTGACCCCATTCCATTTGCATACGTGTGCAGTAGAAGATGAGATCTCGTGAGATTCCACGAGACTACAACTTATAAATCCATGGCTGCCATCTTTAATTTCTCTCTCTCTCTCTCTCTCTCTCTCTCTCTCTCTCTCTCTCTCTCAGATCCCATCCGAAGGTAAGTTGTATAACCACACAATACACACAAATGCGGGCGCTTTCTTCTTTGATTATTGCATTCAACTCTACGTGACGGAATTACGTTTTGAAGTAGACGGCTTAATTGTTTTAACAAAACGAGCATTGATAAAGTTATCAGAACCGCAGGTGTCTATGAAGGCAGTTATTTTTTTTCTTTTAATTCAACAATTTTAGTAATGGGAGGGCACCTATCACCACTTTTAGCATGGGCTACGATAATAGCAGAAGTAGAACGTGAAGGTGTCGGCTTAGTAAAACGGCAAACTTTGGAAAATGAACGAGTTTACTACAGTTTCGACATACCTTATCGCGCGCAGGACAATGACGGCGATCATCCTTAAAGTGACGTCTCCCTTCACAAGTGTAACACTTTCCATGAGCAGGAAGGGTAGCAGAAAATTGTCGAGTCAAACCCCATACAAGAACCAGTAGAATCAGAAATTTTAGTAATAGTGGCCTCGTCAGCAGGATCAGTAGGCACATTGTTAGTTCTAATAGTAGTAGTAGTAGTAGTAGTAGTAGTAGTAGTAGTAGTAGTAGTAGTAGCAGCAGCTGCTCTAATCGGGGAAACGTATGATTCAGCACGAAAGTGAGCTAGTTCTAAAGCCGTAGCACATGGAGTAGCCTCTTTGAGAGTTAGCCTATAAGTTTCAAGTAGTCTAGCACGTATTACTGAGGACCGGAGACCACGTATAAATGCATCACGGATAGATTCGTCCCTGTAACGTCTTTAAAGTAACAGTCAGCGGCAAGTCGATTCAAGACCTGAAGATATTGGTCGACAGACCCGATTACTTGTTGCAGACGCATGGAAAGCAAATGGCTAGCATGTATAACGCTTGGAGAGTTGTCGTAAAAACGTTTCAGCATTCGACAGCGTGTTCAAATCCCGAACAACCCTCGATAACGTTAGCAACGACGGGACGGATGTTTAAATAAAGATCTTCGATTTTATCAGGCTTTAACGGAGCAATAGTTGATAAATAGTAATTAAATTTACGATACCACAATCTCCAAAGTTTGCTAGACTGAGGGTCTGTCGAGGATATGTCAAATTTGTCCAGACGAATAATCTTCTCCATGAGGGAAATAAATTTTTGTTCAATAAATTGTAGTGTTCTAAATGAATGAAGACGTAAAACAAACCTCTTTCCAAGGCTTTATTGAACAAAATTCATAGCTACTAAAGTAAGAGAGAAAGAACTCAGTATTTTTAAGAAAAAGGAACGCATGCAAAATCACGTGACAAGAAACTGAATTTGCATATCTTTTTTTTTTTTAACAGTAAGAACAAAATAATTTAAATGAAAACTGACTGATTATCACGACCAACAGGACTACGGAAGTAACTAAAAAGAATAAGTTTATCCTCGTGGAGAACTTTCGTAATGTCCTCACGAAGGAGATCATAAAATTTATCTTTCTATTGCTTCAGGTTAACCAATATTAGGGTATTGCCACTAATAAGTGTTAGCCTGGTTGCTCAGAAATATATTTGTGTTAGGAAGATCATGATTTAGCAAGGGTCGACGTAATGGCTAAACCAACGCCGGGTAACGAGGTTCGGTTCCATTCTTCCTTGACCAAAATTTTTTAAAAAATGCCATGTTATACCCGCTCTTTGCCCCCCATAGGTAGGAATTACCTTCCAAGCGTATTCACATAACACAGCTACGTCAATGCTGTATTTCTGCACTTCAAGAGACACAAGAACTGTTTTACGGTCTGGTACAAAATCATTATCCTGGAGCGTATGGATATTCCAGGATCCAAAAGAAAAAATTACTTTTGCGGTTATGTTGTCGTATTCTGTTTTTCTGACTGCCGAATTAGATAACCAGACAGCTGAAGGGGCTGTCACGTTTTGGGGGTGATCAACTAATGTTTAAAGCTCATTTTATAAGCTTCTCCCTGGCATGGAGACAGCAGTGTTTTCCCATATATTTATGTTTATTATTTTTCGCACACGTCTGTGTTTGTACGTATGTTATCACCTATCATGAACTTATTATTTATTTTTTCCGCTTTTTATAATTTTGACAGACGTTATCACCTATCACGTAAATTTGTTTGTGCGTACGTATTCACCTTTCACATATTTATAATCGTGCATATATTATTACCTTTCAGATATATATGGCCTCGGTTTTTATAAAAGGGTTAGGGGTAGGAAAGGATGCCATTGAGACCACAACAAAGAATACATGAAATGAGCAACGTTGGGAGTATGTAAATTCTGAGTCCATATAATTAAAGACAGACGAAAATTAGAGGTTGAGAACCGATTTTATTTACTACCAACAATTTGTATTAGGAGAGGCAAAGTGTTCGTAGGATGGAATGTGATTTAACAAAGGAATGAATGTAAATGTATTTAACAAAGGAATGAAGGTAAAATGTTTGTAGGTATGTATGAATTGACAAGGAATGAATGTTCGTAAAATGTAACTTATCTTTTGGACGATGGAGAGGGTTAGGGTAGGCCGGTCATCCTGCTGTCGGTGATGCGTGTCCAGGCTTGTAACTGGAAAGCGAGTGACTTTTTCATCAGCAGCTAGCAGCCGGGCGTCTTCGTCTTCTTTTCCTCCTCTCTTCTTTGGTTTGTGTGAATTGGGCATTGTTTAGAATTGAAGGCGTTTGGCCCATAACGTGAGAGCGTAGTCGGCTTCAGTTCACTGGTGCCTTATTTCTTTTTCTTCTTCATCTCTTTAGATCGGGTGAGAGAATCCGTCCGTTCGTTCACTGACGCAGGAGGGCGAATCTCCTCTTCCCTCCTTTTGGTCCCCTCATTTTATAGTGGCCAACCGGCTCCCAGCGACTGTGATATTTGAGGTGTTTACTTTAGGCGCGGAGCTCTGCCATTGGTCGATAATTATTTTGTGGTTATCTTATTTTTTTTTTCTTCTCAAGCGGAGGCGATGCGTGGAACCATGTGCAAAAGACGATTTTTCATTTTGTCTCTCATCGTGGATTCGTTAACATCCGGTTCGCTGCTAATTCTCATCATATTCCCACACATATATACGTTTATCCGTAAGTTATTACCTTTCAAATACATTTATATTGTTATATTTGTACATGACTTATAATTGTTCACCTTAATTTATATTTGGCCGTAGATTATCACATTTTACAAAGATGTCTGTTTGTACTAATTGCTATATGCGTTTTTAAAATAGTTTTTATTACATTACTCTTCGTTGTTATTTTTCTGTTATTGCATAATTAGTTTTATTTCACTATTACGCAAAGTTCCATTTGTGCATGAATTCTGCATAGTAAGTCCTTGGATAGCATTTGGAGCTTCATTTATAGTAAATCTATATTTATCTCGTAGCAGGCATTACTCAAATACTTTGTAATTTTTTTAAAATACTTGAAACTTGATATATAGGATATTCGTCTGAATATATACATATATATATATATATAATGCCTGTCAGAATGCGATGAAATAAATCAAATAAAGTGCTCGATCGCAAATGTGAGGGTTAAAATACAAAGGTTTATTTAAAAACTATACATATTTCAAATACGAAACAGCGGTTTTATTGTATTAAAACAGTCACATCTTGCTGATAAGAAGCCTATACAACTCATCACCGTCGGCGAAAAGAGGAAAACAAAATGGAAAATATAAACAGAAAAAAAAACCGATCTGTGTCTTTGCTCGTAAGTCCCTGTTGCAAATTAGTTTTTAGTAAACGTCCTGTTGCAAATTAGTTTTTAGTAAACGCCGCTAAGAGATTCTGTTTACGAAAGGAAGGGAGTGGTGGGTAGGATCGATGATGGAGTGGTGGTTGTGGTGGGAAAGGGTTCAGAGAGCGCACATGGATGCCTGTGTGTGTAACGGATTACATATATTTAGCAGGGAGTGGTTTGGGTATCGACACACCTTCTGGAAAGATTAAGGTTGCGTTAAAAATCGAACAGAGAAAAAATATATAAAGCTACAACAATTAAAGTTAGATAAATGTGTAATAAATAATATATAATAATAACTAATATACAATAATAAATAATTAACAAAATAATATTAAAGGGTAAAAAACATACATAAATACAGGCATATACACAGATGCATATATATAAACATACATATATATACATATAAATACGCATACATACATATACACATATATACACATACACACATACACATATATACACATACATACACACATATATATACACACCCACATACACATATATACGCATGTGCAATACAAATGTATACATATATATACATACACAAATACACATAAGCACAATTACACACATGCACACATATACATATACACATATATATGCACATACACACACCGACATAAATATATATACACATATTCATGCATACACTGGCTTACGCATGCATACAATATACATGTATACACATATAGTAAAATATACGCATACATATACATATATATACATATATATATACATTATATATACGCACACATACACAAACATACATATATACCTACAGATACATGTACACATGCGAACTCATACATGAAACCAAAAAACAATAATAAAGGACCGATAATAAAGGACAATGATAATATATAAATATATATATATGTATAACATAAACGATCACACATATATGTATATATATATGTATATATGTGTGCATGTACGTGTGTACACATATGTATATTTATATACATAAAAAAGAAAGAAAGAAAGGAGGAAAACGTCTGCCTTAAACCACTAACCTAGTTCTAAAACAGATCCTTTGTTCGATAAAATGCATGCCCATTGGCTGATAGGAAGGGGCGCGGTGGATACTAGAAATCTGATTGGCTAACTAAAATCCTCAGCATATATAAAAACGAGAAACAACCACAGAATTCGCGCATAAGCCTGACGAATCCTAAAGTGGATGAAACGCCGAATATTCAGTGTAGATTAATCGCCATATATATTTTATAAATTATATATATATATATATATATATATATATATATATATATATATATATATATATATATATATACATATATATGTTATAATATCATATAATAAGGATAAGAATACTACTGCTTTTACAAATTACTACTATTACTACTGCTACTACTACGGATAATAATAATAATAATAATAATAATAATAGTGATGATGAAAACACCTGGGGGGTAGAGCGATTGTTAGATACATAAGTAAACCTGAAAATTAGCTTAGAAGAGGGATTCAATTTAATGTAGGCAGGTAAGGGAAATGGAAAGAAAGCTACACACGTGTATATAGTTTAGTAAGTGTGTAGGTACTCCAGAAGGTATAGCTGTTGGTACATAGGCAACTACTCTTTAAAATCATTCTGCTTATTGTTTAAACATTTCTACTTTGGTAATTCAAAATACGCTTGTTGAAGCGTCTCAGACATACGAATGACAAAGAAAAAGAAGCAAAATATTATCAAAAAACGTCAAAACATATATGGTTCATTCATTTTCAGAACAAGCTTTATTCACCGGAGATTACTCCGATGCATTACCAAAAATATTTTTATGATCCCGGATTTACAGAAATTTTTATTTTATTTTATTTCCACAAAAAGAAAACGTAAATAAAATTGATAAACTATACAGATTTTTTTTATTTTATTAAAGGGTTTTTTGTAAACTATACCTTTATATAAAAACATCGTGTGTGTGTGTGAGTGTTTGTTTGTGTGTGTGTCTGTGTGAGTTCGTTCCTAATAAACCCGGACGCAGTTGAAATATATGGTTATGTTTAGGGCATAATTAAATCATAATACTTCACATTTATATTGTAAACTTTAAATGGACAATTATTTTCAGCTAATTTATGAAATCAGCATTAGATTCTCTACAGTGCAATATAGACGACAATGTAGTGGACTAATTTACTGTGCGGATGTATGTGAAGCTTCCTCCCAGAGCCTGCGCACAGTCGTCTCAAATTAGAGCAGGCAATAAATCGATTTGAATAAAAACTTGGTGTTTTCACAGTTTTCGATCACAACAAATGTATACGACAGTAGTGCACTTGTTAATCTTTATTCAATGTGGGGAACGTCAGGTCTAGCTGCTAGTTTAAATTGTTTTTAAGAGTGTTGTTTTTAGTAAAATTAAGTGAAGTACTTCTTTCTAGAAACACTTTATTGGAAATTACATTCAATGGTGATATCATATAATAATGTATAGTCTTCACTGCAACAATACTTTCCGAAGACCTGCACATCCGTTACACAAGCTCCATTTGTCAACACCTAAAATAAAAAGATTGCCGCACTTCAAAACTTTATGTGCATATGTATATATATATATATATATATATATATATATACATAACTACTTCATTTACTCACATAAATGTAATATACGAAAGTATAGATTTATGCGTAAACTTTAAGTATTTACTTCAAAAGTGCTCAATACGTAGGTAGAGCTAGTTAGTAATTTATCAAATATATATGGCGATTAAGCTACACTGAATATTCTGCGTTTCATCCACTATAGGATTCGTCAGGCTTATGCGCGAATTCTGTGGTTGCTTCTTGTTTTTATATATGTTGAGGATTTCTAGTTAGGCAATCAGCTTTCTAGTATCCACCGTGCCCCTTCCTATCAGCCAATGGGCATGCATTTTATCGAACAAAGGATCTGTTTTAGAACTAGGTTAGTGGTTTAAGGTAGATCTTTTCCTTCCTTTATATATATATATATATATATATATATAAATATACCTATGTGTACACACATACATGCACATATATATATACATATATATATATACATATATGTGTGATCGTTTATGTATATTCATGTTTATTTAAGTTATTTATTTGTTTGTTTTCTATTGTTATTGCTAGTTTTAAAGCTATTTTGTATCGCTATCCTAGAGTAAGTTTTTGTAAAAAACACCGTATAAAAACAACACTACCGAATAAATACTGGGAACTCAAAGAAAGCGGACATTCGCCGGTAGTCGAATGGAAAATAATGAGACAAGCTACCACGTGCAGATATTTAGATGACCCACGTAAATTATGCCTCCATGAAAAATTTGCTATCCTGTACTTTAAAGAACCTCAAAATCTATTAAACTGTAGACGAGAAATAGCAAACAACTGTGTTCACAAAATAAAATTACTCTAGGATAGCGATACAAAATAGCTTTAAAACTAACAATAACAATAGAAAACAAACAAATAAATAAATCAAATAAACATGAATATACATAAACGATAACACATATATGTATATATATATATGTATATATATGTGCATGTATGTGTGTACACATAGGTGTATATATATATATATATATATATATATATATATATATATATATATATATAAAGGAAGGAAAAGATCTACCTTAAACCACTAACCTAGTTCTAAAACAGATCCTTTGTTCGATAAAATGCATGCCCATTGGCTGATAGGAAGGGGCGCGGTGGATACTAGAAAGCTGAGTGCCTAACTAGACATCCTCAACATATATAAAAACAAGAAGCAACAACAGAATTCGCGCATAAGCCTGACGAATACTATAGTGGATGAAACGCAGAATATTCAGTGTAGCTTAATCGCCATATATATTTGATAAATTACTATATATATATATATATATATATATATATATATATATATATATATATATATATATATAAAGCTTAATGTGTGTGTGCGCACGCGCGTCTGGTCACGAATAGGCTCCTATATGGTTGACTATTTTAAAGAACTGATTGCATATAATGATAGAAGATGTATCGAGGCACAGGCATGGGTATGTTTGATCTGGCAGAACGGTAGTTCATTGAAATTGTGGGGTCTGCGTTCGCTCCTGGTCCACAAAGTATGGAAATAAAAAGAATTAAAAATTAAAAAAAAAACGTTTACAAGTGTTTTTGATATAGATGTACATAATAATACTTTGATAAGTATGTTTTAACTTTAATAGGGATGGTATAATAAAATTGTGGGGTCTTCGTTCGCGCCTGGCCTCCATAGAAGGGAAATACGCACAAACTTTAATAAAGACATTTCATATCTATCTGCGTAAGTACACTTTGATAATTATGTTTCAGTTTGAAGAAATATAGTATAATAAAATTATTGGGTGTTCATTCGCACTTGCCCTCCATAGAATAGAAATATACTACAAAGTTTAACAAGGTTTTTTTTTCATTGTATCTTTCTTTATAGCTATTAAAAACTTCTTCACTAGATGAATTATTGTTAATTCTCCTTTCTATCGAGGCTGGGATATGATTAATGATGGAAGGTGGGTGATTCGACTTTGGATTAATATATATAGGGCTTGTGTTTTCTTTCAAATATAGTTTATAATTATTTTTTTGCAAGTCAAAACTTACATCCAAAAAATCTACTTGTTTTAAATTACTATTAATTTCTACTTTGAGACCAAATTCTTTCATTTTTTGTGTATAATCTTTCTTATTTTATCGCATTTTATACGGGTGGCGTTTTTTATGAACATTATACCGTCATCGCTATAGAGTCCTATTGTTCCTTCTTCAATATCATTATTATTGGTTAGACTGTTAAGAAGTTTTTAATAGCTATAAAGAAAGATACAATGTAGCATTAAGAAATAGTGGTTTCAAAAACGCAGACATTACATTTGAAAAGAATAGTAATAATGAACGCAACTATAGTAATAATAATAATAATCGTAAAACAAGAAACAGGAAAATAATTTGGTTTTTACCTCCCTTTAATAGTGCTCTTAAAACTGGACTGGGTAGGAAATTTTTGCAATTGCTAGATAGGCACTTTCCCCCAGGTAGTATATTAAATAGTATTTTCAATAGAAATACTATAAAATTGGGTTATAGTTGTTGTGAAAATCTTAAAAGAATTATTAAAAAGCATAATAATAGGATACTAAAAGGCAATAATAGTAAAAATACTGGGGAAATAAATCATAATGATAAAGATAATAATTATAAAAATACTGAAAAATGTAACTGCAAAATTCCTAGTACTTGTCCCATGAATAATAAATGTTTAACGAAATCAGTAGTTTACCAAGCTAAAATATTCCCTGAGGAAAATCCTAGTGATATAAAATTTTATATAGGTAGTACGCAGGCAACTTTTAAAGAAAGATTCTATGGGCATAAACGTTCTTTTACTAATCAAAAATACGAAAAAGACACATCATGATCACTTCAATATTGGAAATTAATAAAGGAGAATAAAACTCCAAAGTTAGAATGGCGGATCATAAGAAGATCGAAAGTATGTAATTCATTACATGCACCGTGCTTTTTATGCCTTCATGAAAAATTAGAAATAACGAATTTTAAAGACCGGGAGAAACTATTGAATATTAAACAGGAAACAGCAATTTCCTGTAAACATTTCCAAATACATTCACTGAAAAAATTATAAGAATATTAACGAATTAATCATACCATCGACTTATGTATTGTAATATGCTTTATTATTTATTTCAGGATTTTAAACGCTTAATCTTATTTACTTTCTTATTTATTTTAAACGCCAAATCTATTTTAAACGCTAAATTTTTAACGAACAATCTATTAAATTTTATAAAAATAATTTTTAGTGAAATTTTTACCGTGAATTAGACTTAGTTACTAATATACTTAACCATATTATAAGAGTAATTTGTATATATAAATTTTCACGTTTGTTTGTATATATGTCGGTACTTTTGTATTATATAGAGAAATAGCGCTAAATTTATAGTTTAGTAATATATGTATATATTTATATCTCGATTTTAAGTGGGGGAAAAAACCTTAGTTAAATTTATGAATTGCTCTGATATTGGAGTAATAGTTCTAAAAATCCGTATTAACAAAACTAACGAAAAACAATTATAATTATAATGGGTGGAGCTAGAAAATTTAATGCAAACTTATAATAAATTTGCTTCAGAATTATACCTTGAAAAACCTAACATTATTTTGTGAATAGGATATATTTGTTTTGATATAGGTTGTTAGTACCCCTCTTTCTTTTTAGAATGGTTCAACCCTGTAAAGTTGACTTTAATATAAAGGGATGGTCTTTATTGAAAGTTTCGTGGATGGTTTTTGGCCTGATGAGGTGATTTTCCCTGCTAGGGGGTCATTGAAACAACTATATATATATATATATATATATATATATATATATATATATATATAAAGGGAAAGCCTCAAACCACATTATCTCCTTTCTAACAAGCCTTCTTACAATCATAGTTGCTTTCACTGCATGACTCTACTCACCCCCTTTATCCAGTAACAATGAAATAGCAATGCCCCTAATTCACTTTGAGGAGTGTAACTATTCAGCAGATATATAACCTCTATAAACTAACTCAGTAGCAATTACTAAGCACGCGGGGTCACAGAAATACTTGGATTAGAACCCAGGTGCGGAACAAACCCTGTCAGTGCTGACGGACCCAGTAAATCTTTCCAGATCATCCGTCTAGGAGAAGGAAAACTCTGAAACTAGACTAAAGGGGAGGGAGGCCTCTTCAGTCTCGATGACAACCTTCCTAGAGTTGGTGACTCAAACAAATTACCGGTTTGCAAACCTAAATTATTTAAGGAGTAGATAGGTTCTGTCTATCGCCCGGCTTCCATACTCCTTCTTTGCCTATTAGTCAGTCGCAGAGACACTATCACAGTGATTTGTCAGAAACACCCAGTGGTAGATTTTTTTTCTTGTCTAGGGCAATGAACGCTGTTTCCCAACTCTCAACATACCCCACCCCTAAAACTGGACACTTGAGAGTGCTTGAGTACCAGATATGCCTGAGCAATTAGATTGGGTTGACCCTCCTCTGATGGGTTGAGAGTACCGGATTGACAGTTACTGGCTGCTGTTTCCGACTGGTAGTACAGGAACCCTAACTCTTTGGTAGCGCTTAGACCGGCTGCTCCATCAACAATTGTATAATATCGGGATGTTTGTAGTGCCATGTCGCGCATGGAAAGGGACACTGCACTCATCCCAGGTGGGCTTTCCTGAAGCACAGTCCTAGTTGAAGAAGGGTCAGCTGATGTTCTACTTGTGATGCATGTGTGATACTCTGCATAACCTCCTGTTCAGCTCCCCCTTACCAAACTGAAACTCTTAAAAAATATGATGACAGTACAATCTAAAAATAAGCTTAAACCAGGCTTAGGGTCAAACAAATCCAACTTGCCTCCTCCCTTGAGGCTTGCATTCACAAATATCCGTGGGCTTAGAACTAATTTAGCTGATGTTGAAGCATTTCTCCCAACACTACCCCGGATATCTTAGCACTAAGTGAGACTAACCTACACTCCTTCATCCCCTCTAAGTACTTTAACATGCCTGGATATCTCCCACTCGGCCGTAAGGACTCTGATAGACACATGCACGAACTTACGAGTTTACATTCGTAATACCCTTCCCTTGACTAGAGAAACAAACCTAGAATCGGATGATCAAGCCTTTATGTGCTTTAGACTAATCATGCAACACAGCATTAGCTACTTTTACTTTCTCTACCGCTCTCCCTCGACCCAAGACTGCACCATAATAAACAAAGTCTCTGACAGCATAGACACAGCACTCTCCATCGACACTAGCGCACGAGTACATGCATTTGATGATTTTAATGTCCATCACAAAAACTGGCTTGGATTCTCTACTTACACAGATGCAGCGCGCAGCACAACTCATAGCTTCTCTATATGTCACTCTCTATCACAAATTGTTACTTTCCCAACCGTTTCCCTGACCAGGAAGAACAATAAGCATCACTTCTAGATCTGTTTTTGACCACAGCTCCTGGTGATTGTATAACGAATGCCGACAGCCCACTTGGGAACTCTGATCATGCAGTAATAATGGTGTAAATCTCCCTAAACTCTAGAGCCAAAACTGAAGAGCCAGTATTCAAACCAACGACATATTATAAAAAGGCTGACTGGGAAGCCATCAGAGATCTTATCAGAGATGCCTCATGGGGAAATATTTTTCTCTTCCTGCTGAACAGTGTGCAAACGAGACCAATGAATGGTTCAAAACTGCAATCGAAGCGCATTTTCCCATGCGGAAATTTTATAGCAAGCCCCACTCTCGCTAATGGTTTACTTCGACTTGCGCAACTGCCATTGCTCAAAGGCAGCATGCATACCACAGATTTAATCGATATAGGTACAGTTCAAACAGACAGAAGTACATAGAAGCTAGAACGTTAAGAAAGAAATAGCGACAGCTAAGAGAGAATTTATGGAAACCACTAAAAAACGCATCGAAGCACAAAAACTAGGAACTTTTGACTTCTGGAAAATCTACAACAGTGTAGTAAATAATGGGAAATCAACAATTCCCCCACTAACCAACAATCACGAGGTTGTTTGCTCAGCAACCGAAAAGGCTTACATGCTTACCAGTCGGTTTTACTCAAACTCAACACTGGACCCTCCCAACCACCCCCTACCTCAATTTCCTATGCGGACAGACGCCACGCTAGACTATCTGAAAATCACCCCTTCTCTGATGCATGCTATCATAAAAAACCTTGACACTTCTAAAGCATGTGGACCGGATCTCATCCCAGCTGTGCTATTAAAAATGTGCTCAGCCGAAGTAGCTCCAGTTCTATCCAAACTCTACAACAAATGCCTTAAGGAATCTTGCTCTCCGGGCTGTTGGAAAACTGCTTCTGTTGTACCAGTATTCAAGAATTCTGGCGAAAGAACTGACCCATTAAATTATCGCCCCATTAGCCTCCTCCCACGTTTTGCCAAAATATTTGAGACCTTAATTAACCATGCTCTATTCCATCACCTTACAGATGCTAAGCTTCTGACTGACCAACACTATGGATTTAGACAAGCCCGTTCCACAGAAGACATCTTAACTGTAATCTCTGAACGCATATAGCATTCACTAGAAAAAGCGGGTGAAGGCAGAGCGGTAACTCTAGATATATCTAAGGCCTTTGACAGGGTAAGGCATGAGGGTCTCCTCAGGAAGATTAGATCATACGGTATCACTGGTAGAATACTTAACATAATTAAATCCTTCTTAGATAAGAGAAAAATCCAGGTTGTCCTCGACGGACGTACATCTAAACAATATGATATAAATGCGGGAGTGCCCCAGGGGTCTATCCTTGGACCTCTATTGTTCCTGATATTCATAAATGACCTCCCCGACATGATTGCCTCTGAGATGGGTATATATGCTGATGACACCACACTCTATAACAGGCACGACAGGAAAACAAATGAACACATATCTAAAGAAATGGCAGAAACACTAGAGGAAGACGTCCAATCTGTAGTGGAATGGGGACAAAAATGGATGGTCACGTTCAATGCCACCAAGACTAAACTAGTTTCATTCAATAATTACAAGAAACCTTCTCTACCACCTACAGCAATGGTCAACGGCACTTTATCTGAGAGTACATCTTTTAAGCTCCTTGGCCTAACGTTCACAGGAAACATGAGTTGGAACAATTACATCGAGGGCATTGCCAGGACCGCTGCAAGGAAGGTGGGCTCTATCTACTGTGCTAGAAAACTATTAACACCCGAAAGTATCGTGTACCTCTATAAGGCAACCATTCGCCCATGTATGAAGTATTGCTCTCATATTAGGCCTGGTGCATTTGCTATTAGTATTTCGCTCCTTGACAAGGTTCAAACGAGAGTCGCCAATCTGATAGGCCCTGAACGAACACCCTCGACAAACCGACAGGCTGCAAAATCCCACCCCATACTGTAGAGATCCATAGATGTAAAAGATCTTTCTACTCCAGTCGTTTCTTCCCCAGAACCGCTAGACTTTGGAATTCCATTCCAGGTCACGGCTTCCCTAACTGTACGAACGTGCAGAAGTTCAGGTGCAACGTGAACCAACATATTGCTGCTCAAATCCCTACATAGTACCCCAGTAGTTTTTGCCCTTGTTAGTAGCCCCCTACACCCAAGTGGCAATGTGACTTGTACGGGGTGAAAATGTAATTAAAAAAAAATATATATATATTAAAATGTTTAACTCATATCCACGTAGCTTACATCTAAAATTACAAATATTTAGACCCTAAATTGGCGTAGGAGTTTGCAAAAGTCTGCAAAGGTCAACTCTTTCAACTTTGACCTCTTGACAGTTAAAATCTCGCCTGAAAACTGATTAAAAATTTGCTGAATGTCTGAATACTTTTTTGTAAAATTTCAAATGTTTAGACCCAAAGTTGGCATAATAATTTGCTAGAGAATGCAAAGGTCCAACATCTTTTGAATTTTGACCCCTTAGTAACCAAATTGTCGACCAAAAACCGATTAAAGAGCTTGCCCTATGTCTGAATACACATTATGTAAAATTTCAAATGTTTAGACCAAAAATTAGCTGAGAGGTCATTTTTTTTTAACTTTGACCCCATTTGGCTCATTAACATTTATTGAATTAAAAAGTTTGATCCATGTCCAGGTAACCTGCATCTAAAATTTCAAGTGTTTAGACCCCAAATTGGTGGAAAGTTTGGTAAACTTTTCAAAGGTCAAATCGATGAACTTTAACCCCTTAACAGCGAAATTTCTGTCCGGAAACCGCTTAAAAAGATTTTCCCAAATCTCAACACCCCTTATGTCAAATCTTGAATCTGTAGACTGAAAATTAACAGAGTAATGCGGTAGGGAAATGTATGCACACAGACAGACACACACAGAGACAATTTCACTTCTGTAGATATATAGATAATGTAAAAATAACATATCAGGATACCAACGGCAAAACAATGAACTTCTTGACGGTCTTTACAGAAAAAAGAAATCCAACAACTAATTATCTTGATTACCAAACTAGCAGTACTATTTGTTATTGTTTAGTACGATAATTGACATTAACAAATTCTAGACAATTAAATAAGCATCCTTTGGAACTATTCATTCACTTAAGAAGATTGTAACGTTTGTTCGCCACTTTTTTTCATTTTAAATAACAAGCAGAAAATATGTAAAATAATGACGATCGAAATTTAATAAATGTACTCGAGAAGGTAGGAGAGAAAAATAAAACAATATACATGAACCAATTTAGCCAATTCGAAAAAAATTAAAGCCTCATCAAACCAAAATTCCGTGTTATTCAATAACGTTTTTATCTCCACATAGAGATCGTTTATTTTTTAATTTTAGTTATATATATATATATATATATATATATATATATATATATATATATATATATATATATATATATATATATATATGAGAATGTCTGTATCCCTGTTGGTTGTTTCTATTTCCTCTCTTTTTTTTATTCTTCCTTACATTTTCATTCTCTTTCTATTGTTGGCTCTTTTTTAGTGTTCTTCCTTATTTCATAGTAGCCTATAATTCTTTTGTACTATTACCTACATATATACTGCTCTCTATTTATCCTTATTTGTTGTACCAACTTTTAATTATTTACCATTTTATCTCATTCCTTCATTTCTATTTCATATCAAATTTTCATTAGGCATTTTTCTTTTTCTATATTTACATTTTTTATACATCTGGCATTTTTCCTCTGACTCTTCTGATAGAAAGCATTTAGCTTCGAAATGCCAAAGACGAAAGTAGGTTTTTCTTTACCCCCACCTTAACTGTTCCTTATTGTTCTGAATATATAATAAAGATATGTATAACTTTTATTCCTCATGTTTTATGTTAATTTTATTGTTTTTTTTCTCTTAATAGAGTTAAGCTTGATAAGTTTTGCTTTGTTAAAGATTTAATCTTTGGTACTTTAATTATATTATACTTTATTATATTATACTATATATATATATATATATATATACACTTCCACTCATCTCGTACGGCACAATACGAGACGAGCGGAAAGAAATTTCAAAACATTTTATTAATGATAAGAGAACACTATGTATTTATATATAGGCATATTTGGTATATTAAATTCACCAGTAGCACCTGTAAAGATATATTCCCACGTCATCAGTTTGGCTTATTCTAAATCAACGTTTCATGTTAATAACGTTAATGCAGCATTTATGCTTTAGACTCCACAAATTGTATTCATAAATACCTTAAGCTTAATGATAATAGTAGATACAAAAGAACACATTTCTTTAATAGTAAAGTCCACAAACTATTTCACATAAAGAACGTAATAATGTAATAGAAAATCCTGTAACCTATTTCTTTTTCTTGTTCTTTCTTTATCTGCCACTTTTTTCCTTCTTCTCCTTCCTATTGTTACTTCAATTCATTTTTGTTTGCTCTAGTTGAATGGCCGTTTCGCTGACCAAACACTCGCACCGCTACATAGAAATCCTTAAAAACCTCATATGTCATTCTTGTTTCTGTCATAAGTTTTATTTTTTTTTATTTTTATTTTTAGAATTTCAACCTTTTTCACCCTCAAAATCACCTGAGTTGTATTTGTGTGGGCATGTCTACGTGTTCCTTTAATCACAGTCATTATCTCGCTCTATCACTCTCCCTCACTCCCTGCCCTCTCTGTCTGTGTTTCTCTGTCTGTCTGTATATCTGTCTGTGTTTCTCTGTCTGTCTGTATATCTGTCGGTCTCTCTCTCTCTCTCTCTCTGCCTCTCGTTAGAATTTAATGTTTACATCTGTGCGTAGGATTTTGTGTTCGTATAAATATTTGTATATATGTCAGAAAATAGAAAATAATATAGATACAATATAACATCACGCATTACAAACGCATTACAATTATGCCAACATACAAACGCATTACAATTATGCCAACATACAAACAGATATACATATATAGATACACAAAACACATTGACACTCACACATATACATACACTCACGCTCACAGACTGGTAACACGAGTTATGCAAGACAACAGAGACTCATCAGTTGAACATACTTGAGACCCGAAATCTCGTAAGCGAGGCAAGTACACTGCCACTGGAGCAAGCGCGCCTTACACAAGAAAGTCTATAAGCTAACACAGATCAAACAAACCGCGACGAAATTCAACTACCGAATATATATATATATATATATATATATATATATATATATATAGAGAGAGAGAGAGAGAGAGAGGGGGGGGGGGCGGAGGCAGCTCTATGATAGTGGTTAATGGGTATACATTAGTCAATGTTATTACAGCGTTTTTAACATAGAGATTTTTGTAAGTTGAATTATATAGGGGTACTGTTCATCAAGAACTTGTCTACATTCGACTTGAAGACAATCAAATTGTAGTCACCTAGGAAGCAGACCAAAGGAAGAGAGTTCGACAGGCGTGCTGTTCTAAGAAGCTCTGCTCATGAAATCTACGTCTAGGTCTAGGCACAGATAAAAAGTTTGGGCAACTATAGTGGTGAGTCTGGCAAGACGAATGTTTTTCGTGAAAGTTTATATTCGACTTCAGATATGTTCAACTAATGAGCCTTAATGAGGGCTAAACTCAAGTCTAGAACTTCCGGTCTGTTGGCTTGCATGGTTCGTGTGAGTTGCGATGTTGTATGACTGTGAAAATAATTATTTAAGTATCTCTACACAATTATGAGTATGTTTCAGTTTACTAGAAACATTGCCAGGTAATATTTTTTTTAGAAAAGGCCAGTCCTTACTAAATATTTGAGAAAATTCAAAGAAATGATCCATAATATAAATCTCAAACGTCTGCTAGTGTGTGTGTGTATGTCTCGCTAAAACTTTTGACACACGCGATCAATACTGACAAAACGGGTGTCGTTTGAAAGCTTTCTCCCCCTCTCTCTCTCTCTCTCTCTCTCTCTCTCTCTCTTTCTCTCGATCGACAAATATTAAAAAATTTGCTAAAAACATTCGTTCTTTCAGCATCAACTCGGCCGTTTTTCACAAGGAGAGGTCACTTTTTCGTCGAAATTTTTGCAAAGTCATCATACGCCTTGGAATCAGTAACTTTATTTCCAACGCCACTGATGTCGTTTCCTTGGTGAACGAAGGGGCTAAGGAGTTGGCTTTTTTCACCTTCTTTTCCTTTTTCCGTTGATCAATACCCTTACCATAAAACATCTCTTTACCCGGACAACACCAGATTACCCGTTAGTATTCTCGAAACCAATCACATGATATTTGATTTATTGAAAAAGAAAAAAATATAACACAATACATTGAGGTAACAAACAAAACAACAAAAATGTAAAACATAAAATCACATAAATAAACCAACGATATCTCCTCAGGAAAATTAGATCATACGGTATCACTGGTAGGATACTTAACATAATTAAAGCCTTCTTAGATAAGAGAAAAATCCAGGTTGTTCTCGACGGTCGTACATCTAAACAATATGATATAAATGCGGGAGTGCCTCAGGGGTCTATCCTTGGACCTCTATTGTTCCTGATATTCATAAATGACCTCCCCGACAAAATTGCCTCTGAGATGGGTATATATGCTGATGACACTACACTCTATAACAGGCACGACAGGAAGACAAATGAACACATTTCTAAATAAATGGCAGAAACACTAGAGGAAGACGTCCAATCTGTAGTGGAATGGGGACAAAAATGGATGGGCACGTTCAATGCCGCCAAGACTAAACTAGTTTCATTCAATAATTACAAGAAACCCTCTCTACCACCTATAGCAATGGCCAACGACTCCTTATCTGAGAGTACATCTTTAAAACTCCTTGGCCTAACGTTCACAGGAAACATAAGTTGGAACAATTACATCGAAAGCATTGCCAGGACCGCTGCAAGAAAGTATCCTGTACCTCTATAAGGCCACCATTCGCCCATGTATGGAGTATTGTTGTCACATTTGGGCTGGTGCATCTGCTACTAGTCTCTCGCTCCTTGACAGGGTTCAAAAGAAAGTCGCAAACCTGATAGACCCTAAACTGGCATCTAAGCTTCAGCCTCTGTCCCATCGACGAAATGTTGCATCCCTCTGCCTTTTCTACAAGTATTTTAGTGGTGAATGCTCTGATGAACTGCAAGCACTTGTGCCCCCATGACTTAGGCACCCTCGACAAACCCGACAGGCTACTAAATCCCACCCCTACACTGTAGAGATCCCTAGATGTAAAAGATCTTTCTACTCCAATAGTTTCTTCCCCAGAACCGCCAGACTTTGGAATTCCATTCCGGGTCCCTGCTCCCCCAACAGTACTGACGTGAAGAAGTTCAAGTGTAACGTGAACCGACATCTTGCTGCCCAAATCCCTACATAGTATCCCGGTAGTTGTTGCCCCTGATAGTAGCCCCCTACACCAAAGTGGCAATTTGCCTTGTTTGGGGTGAAAATGTAATAAAAAAAAATCTGGCAAAAAAAAAAAAAAAAAACTATAAAGAGCAGAAAGAAGAGAGGATAAAAAAAAGGAATAGAGTGATAAAGTAAGAGAGGGGATAAAGTGGTTGGTTGAAATTACAATCGCACGTAGAAGGATATAACTCACAATATATTGTGAGCTATATCCTCCTACGTGCGATTATATATCAATCACACACACACACACACACACACACACACACACACACACACACATATATATATATATATATATATATATATATATATATATATATATATATATATCAATTAGGGAGGGAAGACCGGCCGCTGTTTATGAACAAGCGCTAGGAGGAGGAGAAAAAGAAGCAGAACAGCAACAAGAAAAAGAAAAGAAGAAGGAGAAATAAGTGCTATGCAGAAATACAATGAAATTAAAATTAATTTTTATGCTTAATTTAATGCGAGTGATCGAAAATAGTGATTTAAAAATTCTAATCTCAAGAGCAATACAAGCCTTCTATCATATATGAAAATTACACAATGTTCCCCGAGCGAGATCGGAGATGCGCCGCTGTACAACTCATGTTCCCTACCGATCGAAGTTATAGCAACAGGAGCATTGCCAACAACTGAACGGAATTTCCGGCCACGGTTATGGCTTTTAGTGTGGTTTCAAGTGAGGGCAATATCATGTCATCTCACATCTTCGAAATCAGCTTGAAAGTAAAAACCAACGCGTACCGGGATGTGCTGAATATCCGATTCAATCAGGTGATGGTTGGCGGACGCTCGGTGTAGCAGCAGAACTCGACTTCGACCCAAAAGTCAAAAGAGTCCCAGGCTTAGTTTCAAAGGAGTGCTACGACTTTGTAACCTTCTCTCATTGGCCGCATCCTCTTTCCCGATCTGAACCCGCTAGGTCATTTTGTTTAGTCATACGTAGAAAGCATCACTAACTTGACCTCCTAACCTACTAAAGCCAGCCTGACCGCCACCATCCGCCGAGTATTCTCCGAGATCCCGCCGGCACTTGTGGAAAAGGTATGCCTCCAATTCCGGACTCGTATAGAGGCGTTGATGGAGGCTGAAGGCGGCTTCATTTGATATATATCAGTTCTACTACGTATGTTATATTGCAAAGGAACAGTAAAGAAATTACGTGTTATTTATCTCCCTATCGATCTAGCGATCTCTCTATCCTTGTATCAGTTTATCAATATATCTATCTTTGTATCTGGTTATCTAGCTATCGATCTATCTATCGATTAATTTGACTATTAAACTGGAAGTAAACAAGACATGAGATGGGAGGTTGTTTTTATAATATATCAAAACATGTCAATACACATCAAACCCGGTGGCCCATCAAGTTGCACCGGAAAATATATGACCAGCTGATCGGAAGTGACAGGTCGTTGTCATGTGTCCTGGTTAGTTATGAGAATTGTTGAGTTGGATTCAAGGCCTTGAAAGAAGAAGATGATCTGAAAAGGGGTGTTCTCCCCAGGGAGGGGGGAGAGTCTCAGACATGAGACGTATAAGGACTAATCACTCAATCAGATCATTGATCACCTCTCTGCTTATGTCGACTTCCTAGGAAACAAATAAAATATATATAAATATACACAACGTCTTGGTCTGTCTTAAATCGCTATATTTACGCAGAATCCTTCTCCCCTAAATTTGCTGAAGGATGTCTCAAAGAAACGACAGTAGAAAATCAGGTATGTCGATAAATGTATGTGTTAAGTAATTGTCTGACACACACACATGCATCCAAACTTTTAGGTGATTACAGGCCGTAAATAGACTGTAAGTCATAACATATGGTTCAGATACTGAAGAACCCCACACTGTACATTTAGTAACACGTCACACAATCACACGGCATATATATGCACACCACCCCACAACATAACATACAACAGATAGTAAAGTTACCTGAATTGATTTTTAAAATAAGTTTTAAAATTAAGCTCAAGTATTGTTTTCTTCAGGCTTACACATTTATTGTTACACATTGTACATAGTAAAGTGCAAAAAACATTTCACAAAAAGAACGTAATACTTTAATAGAAACTCGTGAACACCTTCTTCTTCTTCTTCTTTTGCTTTATCTTCTTTTTCTTCTACTACTACTACTACTTCTTCTTCTTCCTCTTCTTCTTCTTCTTCTTTCCCCCCTCTTCCACTCCTACTACTACTTTTCCTGCTTTTTATCTTTGTCATTATCATCATCATCTTTTATATTGTTCTTTCAATGCATCTTTGTTTGCATGAAATGAATAGACGCTTTGCTGACCAAACACTCACGACTCTGACCTAAAAATCCTTACAAACATCACATGTCATCCTAGTTTCTGACATTTTAAAAACTCTTTTTACTCATAGAATTTCAACCTGTCACCTAACCTGCGTTTTTTATGGGCATGTCTAATTCTTACTTTATCTCAATCTCTGTCTCGCTCAATTACTCTACCTCTCTTTAACCTCCCCTCTCTTTCTCTATCTCTCTCTATTTTTTTAAATATAATGTGCGTAGGGTTTTGTGTTCGTATAAATAATAGAAAATAAAATAGATAGTATATAAAATCATGGGATAGGCTTTACATTTCTGCCTATATACGGACAGATATACAGATATATACAGACACATATATACATACACACACATTCCAACTCATGCACATCTCACACTAGTAATGCAAACTAAAAAACTAATAATACCAAAACTCGAATATGACCCTTATTAGGGATTAGGATTTCACCATATCCGCAAGCGAGGCAAGTACACTACCACTGTAGCAACCGCGCCTTAAACAAAAAAGTCTATTAGCTAACATAGATCAAACAAACCGCAGCGAAATCCGAATACGGCTACGAATTCGAGCTCAGATATGTTCAACTAATGAGTCTTTATAAGAGCAAAACTCGAGTCTTTAATTTCCAGTCTGTTGACTTGCATGGCTCGTGTAAGCCGCGACGTTGTTTTACCGGGAGAAATAATTATATAGTCTCCCACTCTTAAAATTATTACCTTTTGTTTGACTTTACAAACAAATTTAAGTATTGCTACACAATCATAGGTATGTTTCTGTTAATTAGTTATAACTAACAAGAGGCATCATCAGGCAATGTTCCTTTCAGAAATGCGCCGTCCTTAATAAATATTGAAGAAAATTCACAGAAGTTATATTTTGGAGAGCAATAACATGATAACAAAAAATTAAAAAAAATAAAAATTAAAGACAACCCCGTTTTATTATTAAAGAAGAAAAATATATAACAAAACAACAAAAAAAACATCATTTTTTCATCCTTATTTTCCCTCTCTGCTCTGCTCTACAAAAATTCTGTCTACCTATTCCACAAATCCTAAAAATCTATTACGAAAGGTTTCCATCAAAAACACTCAATTAAACTCAGAACTCTAATTTCCAATGTAGATCACCACTACTATATCTCTTTCTCTAACATCAGAGGTTTACATTCCAACCTTCCAGAGGTTGAAATCCAATTACAGGAGACTAAACTAGACCCATATTCCTAAGCGAAACTGGCATTGAACCGACTATTTCCTTAGATAAGTTCGTAATTAGAGGATATTCTAATTTAACATCAAAACCTAACCCCCAGGATCGACATGGGCATGGAATATGTGCCTACATTAGAGGTGGATTTTCATGTAATAATGACATCTTCAGAGAAGACCCTAAATTGCCGTATATGTTCTTTCGAGTTGCACATGCTCACATCACTGCAGTTATATTTGCTCTCTATCGTTAACATAACAGCGGAGTTATTATCTTTAAGAGCATATCTGAGAAAATTGACCACGCCCTGTCCGCTCATCCTTTGGCTAACAGTCAGGTCTTTTGAGGCTTCAATGTTCACAGTGTGGAATATTTATCCCACTCATGATAAGAAAAAGCCTTTATATTTTTAGGCGTAAGTCTTATGAGATTAAAGATATTAGAAAGAGTGATTATATCACTAGGTGTGGATTTTTGGAAATTCATTATTGAGTTAATAAATGTGTTTGAAGGCTTAACAATGCAGAAAGCGGGACAATTGTTGAATATAATTCATAATATTTAGAGATTCAATAATTTTCAATTGAAATATCTGTTTACCTGTAATAATGGCTGCGTCTAGTTTTTGTTGATGGTATAAGGTTTACTGGCTAATATCAAGTTGTTGTTGGTGGTATCAAGTTCTCTAATTTTCAGAGACATACTTCTTTGTCAAGGGAAAAAAAGAAAATAGATCCCACTCTCAGTTTTTTTTATTGTAAATTGACTGTTGAACTTATTTTTATATTTTAGCATGCTGCGTACATTTTAGCATGCTGCTCTGATTTTAAAAATCCTCTTGGAATTAATGAATATAACTCTTTGCCTATCCAAGTTATGACAACAAGTCGATTCAAAATAACACTCTCAAAATAAATCGCTAGATTGGCAAGAATAACAGGGGGGGGGTTGAAAACAAATTTTCCGGTCACATTTATGGTCTTTGGTGTAGTTACAAATGGATATCATGCAACCTTACTTTTTCGAAAGTCAACACGAAAGTCAACACGAAAGAGTACCTGTATATGCTAAAGAGTGTGGTAATCTCCTGGTGAAATCGGGTGGTCGCTGTGTGACAGCAGGACTCAACGCTTGCCCACAAATCCAAAGAGACCCAAGAGTGCTACGACTTTGTAGCCTTCTTTGACTGGTACTTCTCCTCCTCCCCTGGCCTGAACCCGCCGGACTACTTTGTTTGATTACATATTGAGAATATCATCAAAATGGCCTCCCAGAAAACCAAAGCCAGCCTGATCGCCGCCATTCGCCGAGTATTCGCCGATCTTACTCCGGCGCTTATGGAATAGGCATGCTTTCATTCCGGACCCGTATTGACGCGGTGATTGAAGCCGAAGGCGGCTACATTAAATAGATGTCAGCTCTTACTACATAATTATGTAAGTTACCTGCATTGATTTTTTTCAATATAAGTTTTAAAATGAAGCTATACTGTTGTTTTCTTTAGCACGATAACTTATTCGTTTCACCCCGTACATTATGTTTGAATACTACACAAATCTTTGCAAATTGTGATTTCCTAAAAAAATAAATCTCATGCTCAGTGTCAAACGGAAGCAGTTGCAACTTACTCGTTGTGTTTGGACACGAACCTCTACATATATATATATATATATATATATATATATATATATATATATATGAAAGATTCATTTCATTTCGCTGACTACATGCAGAAGTCAACGAGTACAAATAAACTTATGTGTTCGTAAGATATCAGCAATTTATTTACTTGCGTCCCAGTTTTAGAAAAGATAGATATTTGTGCTAACTTTTTATATCGCAGGCAAAGTCCAACACCTTCCGTTCCTGAACACGTATTTGTTGAACTAATTAAATTTGCCGTTACATCCATTGAATTTAGTTTTAATGATGTAATGTGCAGGCAAATGGAAGGTGTGTCGATGGGCTCCGTGTTGGGACCTATATTGGCCAACATTTTTGTAGGATTTCATGAGGAAAAATTAATGTCCGGACCCATAAAACCATTGGTTAATTTTAGATATGTAGACGACACGTTTTGCCTATTTGATAGTAATTCGGGGGCAGACGAATTTTTATCGTTACTAAACAGTATGCATCCGGCGTTAAAGTATACGTATGAAAGTGAAGATAATTCCGCCCTGGCGTTTCTTGATGTTTTGGTAACGAAAACTCCATCTAGTTACCTTACATCGATGTATCGCAAACCAACATTCACTGGGCTGTATACACGCTGGGATTCATTCTGTCCTAACAAGCGCAAATATAATTTAATCTGGACATTAACACATCGGGCCCTAATGATCTGCTCGCGAGAAAAATTGGATGAGGAATTAAATACAATTACAGATACTTTGTCCAATAATGGGTATCCTTTAGATGTAATTGAAACCACCATAAAAAGGAAAATAGCAGATTTTTTTACGAACAAACCCCCATATGGTGGATAAATATCCGGTTTATATTCGATTGCCGTGGTTGGGGAAAGTAAGCGAAAAATTCATCAAACAAATTAGTTCAACTGTTGAAGGATGTGATTTTGCTTCAAATGTTCGTGTTGTGTATAACACAAAACCATTAATGGCTTCCAATAAAAAAGATGTTCTACCCCCTCATCATATTAGTGATGTCATTTATCCATTTAAATGTGGTTGCGGTGCCGACTACGTAGGCCGAACGTCTTTAAAATTGGTAAGTCGCATTCAACAACATGTACCGAGCAAAATAAGGAATGGAACATTCCTACTTACCGACGCTGTAAACAACACATATGGATGCGCTATAACGGAACACTTTATTAAATACCGGGATTGTGCAACGAACTTCAGCATCTACTCTTTCTCCGTATTGAGTCGACCTCACTCCGTATATCATCTAAAAGTCTGTTCACGTTCGCCTTAGAAAGCCTTCCCTTTCTGTTCACGTTCGCCTTAGGAAGCCTTCCCTTTCTAATCAAAAGGACAGCTTGCTGGGTTTGAACGTGATAAGCTTCTAAAAATCATCCCCATACGATTGCTGTTACTCCCGTCTCTTTGTCTCTTTTTTAGATTTTATCATTAGGGAAAACAAATTGCTAAAAAATAAATCCCTCGGCTAAAATTTTGATGATGAGGGCGAAACATCTCAGTTGACTCGTTTTGGGGGTTTTTCCCCTCTATTCTCCTTTTATTTTTTAGTCGCTATCCATTTTCCTTTTCTTCTCGGTCTTTTTTTTAAATATAAAATGAATTCCGGAGGAATACGTCTTCCCTTCATGATTGCCTTAATAAAGTTTTGTACCTCCCAAGAAAATCATTATATATATATATATATATATATATATATATATATATATATATATATATATATATATATATATATATATATATATGCAGGGAAAGTTGACTGTGGATGTGAATACCATGAGGAAGCGCCAGCAAAAGTCGGAATAAACTTTTCGAGGGAGGTGGAGTAGCAATCATCAGAAATGAGGGAGAGAATATTCTACATGTGTAGATATGCAGCAGGTTGAACATTATATTTTGTAATATGTTGAGTTTTGTTTGAATTCTTCTCGGAAAGAAAGAACACACCCTTAAACACGAGTCAATGCCAAAATTACAAGGTGCCTTGGATACGTTTCCAGACGTTTTTCGTGTGGGCTTTTTTATTCATAGCACAAATATAAAACTTCGAAGTAATTTCCTTCGACTGTAGTGCACTTGTTGTACCTTTTCAACCCATACTGGAAAATCATCTTGTGTGAGTGTATAATTGACCCTCGTCACAGCCGCTTTCATCTCATCATTTTTCTCGTAGCCACAGATTTAAGGTTATCCTTGTGCTTAGGGAATAACCAAAATCATGGGGAGAAGATCTTGACTATAGGGAAGGTGAGGAACACTCTTGATGGCCATCTAGGTCAAATAGTCCGAGACAATGATGGAGCGCCCTTAGGACAAGCTTCGCGCAAAACCTCCGCATCTTTAGTTTCACGCAAATAATTGTGTGTATAGTTCCCATGTTGGCATAAAAGTGTGCTCTTTTTGTCTTTAAAGACACACGAAGGTCCTTCATCGATGAAATTCTTAGTTTGGTCAATCCACTCATGTCTTCTCCTACACCTCTCACCATCGCTTACATTCCCGGCCTTCTTTGAATCTTTTATGCCACTCAAAAACGGATACTCAGTTCATGCAAAATGGTCTAAAAATGTCTGAAGTGTTCCATCCTTTTCTGTGACATATTTCTCAGATTTAAAACAGAATTCTATTGTACATTTTGCTTTAAAAAAAAGCAAAAAAAAAAAAATAAAAAGATTTCCCCCGATTTGGAGATGGGCAGATCTACTATGACCCAATTTCGATCATAATTGATAAATCCATCCTACCTCCACCGTTACCAAAATTTCAAATTGTCTGAAATATTGTTTTCCAACATTCTCAAGCTCATAGTCGTTTGTATTCATTTGTATCACCTACATTTTCTTTTTTCTTTTCTTTATTTTTTCTTCTCTCTCTCTCTCTCTAACTAGCTACACAAACCCCTCCTTCTATAACTTTGCCCCCCTCACACTCTTTTTCTCACTCCCTGTAAATCTTTTATACATCATGCTCACCAACAATTTATTGAACGCTCCTTTCTTCTTTTAAGAGAAAACAGCCGTAAAAGTTTTGCCTTTTGACTTTATATCATAAGACAATTAAACCATACCACACTTTAGACATGGTAGAATGTTTCCTTCTCTAAAATTGTAAAAAGTTTTTCAAATTTGTTTAATTTAAAAAAAAAATTTCTTTACTGATGAGATCAATAATGATCGAAACTGTCTGTACATCGTACCAAAATGTATGATTATATTTATACAAAGAAGATAAAATGAAAGATATATATATATATATATATATATATATATATATATATATATATATACCAGCATTTCAGCCTGGCGTTGCCCGGGTGTTTGGCGGTGTGTGTTGAGCAAAAAAAAAGTGGTAATAGGAAGTCAGGCTCGAACCGGTACCGTGAAGGAGGAATAGAATGGGGGAAAAACGTGACGTCTTTGCTGTTACGACCACCGCCAAACTGGAAATTATGTTTGTTTAAATTAAGGCTGGAACATCGAAAAGAAGGGATGACTTTCGACAATATCGGCTAAAAAAACTACCCTTCCCTGTAGAAAAGTGCCCAGTTGAACGTAAAGAAATTAATATTTTTAGCCAATTTTCCGATCTTTGTCGTCTGAAAGGTCGACCTTAAAAACGATACTGATCTTGTGATAATCCGTCGCCTCTGTCGAAAGTTTTAGGCTGAAATGCAAACATACATACATACATACATTTATATATTGGTAGTTCAAATTTTGGACCCAAATCGATTAAAAAGCTTGCCCTATCTCTGAATACCCTTAATGTAAAATTTCAAATGTTTACACCAGAAATTTGGTAGAGACCGCAGAGGTCAATTTTTTAACTTTGACCCCTATTATGACCTTAACATTTAATCTTTTGGGCTCAAATTAAGTTATTAAGTTAGATCCATGTCCAAGAAATCTATATCTAAAATTTCAATTGTTTATACTCAAAATTGGCGAAGGAGATTGGTAGAGTTCTCGTTGAAATTTGACCACTTAACAGTCAAATTTCTGACCGAAAAGCTATTACAAAGATTTTCCCAAATCACCATACCCTGTATATCAAATTTCGAGTCTGTAGACTGAAAATTGACAGAATTATTTTGTAGGGAAATGTACACAGACAGACACACACACACACACAGACACATTGACTTTTATAGATAGATAGATAGATAGATAGATAATCATCCACATACAGTACTGTTTCGCTGTTTCACAACTCACTACGCGGCTAGACAAACAACTACCTCAAACCAGGAGTGAAACCCGACCGTCTGTAAAAAGATCATAATCATTACGCTAATTGGCGGCTGCTGTGCGAGTCGTGAATTAACGGTGTTTTGACATCGTCCGAAATACCTGAGCTCGATTTGTTCACACAAAGAGCATCGCTTTATACGATAATGGTAATTCGTGTATCACTTCTCAACATGCTCAAGATGAGGAGCATTATAGTTATCCACATACAGCTAGATAGGATATATATATATATATATATATATATATATATATATATATATATATATATATATATATATATATATATAACATCTAATCGCAATGAATCGGTAAAATATGCATTTTTAAAAATCTCAAACGGATAAACGTTTATCAATTTACATTTAACTTCAAGTAATCATTATCATATGCGGGTTTAAAAATAACAACTTAATAAAGTGCATAAAAAAGAAAAGAAAGAAGGCGATGAAATCAGATCAGCGTACTTAATGTTTACTTATGTTTATTCAATCTTTACCACTCGAATCTTACACATTTCTATTTCGACCTTTCTCATAGATTTTTCTTTTTTTAAACGTAGTCAAACAACAAAAAGAAAAAAAATGTTCCTCTCAGTTTGGAGCCTTTTGTCGAGCAACACTTTAATTAGTCTTGCTTTCGGGTGTTTGAGTTTAATTTTGATTCGACTCTGGCTCAATCCGAGAAATAAAAAGAACTACAAACTTCCCCCGGGTCCGCCGTCTTATCCCGTGGTGGGCAACATGCTGACTTTCGTCAATGCAAAGGAACTCTTTCCTCAATTGCTGAAACTGAAGAAAGAATATGGAAACATGTTTAAGTTAAGTATTGGTCCATCCACGATCATCTTCGTTGCTGATCTACCTACTATTCGAGAAGGATTAATTAAAAAGGGGAACCTTACTAAAGGTCGAGCCAACTGGATTTATTGGGTGAATAAATTATTTCGCAAACAAGGTAAGTATTCATATTCTCTCTTATTATATATATATATATATATATATATATATATATATATATATATATATATATATATATATATATATATAAGAATTTTGGTAAAAATGGCACCAGTAAAAATGGCACCAGTAAAATTGGCAAAAGTGAATGAATAGGTAAAATGGCACTTTGACAACTAAAAAAAGAGGGAATACAAAAATCTATTGCTTTTAGAGCGACTCTCTTTCTTTCTCTATTCGTTTGACTATTCATCATAATTTACAAACCTGACAAAGCTTTACCACAGCACAAACGGAAAGGTCAGACCTGTAAACTCGACAGTAGGTGCTTTGATATGACAGGTGCGCGTCCAATATGAATGTTCTGTTTATAGCACAATTGAACCATGAAACTTGACTTTTGAAGTTTAAACTTTAATTCAAGCCAGTATATAAAAATGTATAAAATCAACAGTAGGTTCTCTACTTTGCGACGTAGACTACAATGTATTGTGGAATAAATCACTGAGAAGAGGCATGTGAAGGTTCCTCTCGATTAACCGTGATGGGTTCCCACTGGACCAGGTTATCAATTAATTTGATTGAAAAATTGACGATTTCACTGATTTCAATGACAATAAATATGAGTCTGAAACATACGTCGATTATCATTAAACCACGAGATACGTCGGATCTCTCTACTAGTAATAGCTAATTTCCTTTCACAACAAGAAGTTATAATTTCGAATTAGGGAAAACATAAACGAACAAAACTAAAGCACTGATAATTTTATAATTATTGGTAAAGCAGAAGAGTACCTGATTCCATGTTACCATAAAACGGTGTTTGGTCGATACTTTTCCTTATATTAAACTTCATCAGTAGTCACTTCCAGTGAATGTTTCAATTTCACAAGTTTATTTATTAAATTGTTAGGTGAAAGTACAGAATAGTTAGCACCTAGCCCTCATGTTAATAATAGATTTCTTAATAATAATATTATTATTTCACCCCTGTCAGTAATTTTTATTGGGGGGATTTCTACAAGCGATTTGTTTTATTTTTATTTTAAGCCATTATCGATACTCGAAAAGTAGGACCGTATCGTCTCGATGGTCTTTTGTTAATCTCACGTAACGCGTGATATTACTTGTTTTTAAAACTGAATAAACGTTTAATAGTCTATTCTAAAACAGACCCAACATTCCTATTATAAGAAGTTGGTAAATTGTAACCTGGTTCTCACTTAACATTCTCCTTTAAAATGATGACTTTTGTAGGTTTTGTTGAATGTTGAAAACGAATATCGCATTTGAATAATTGCCGCAAATGAGTAGTCATTTCTTATGTTATTGCTGGTACGAGTGTGCGTGCGTGTAGTTTCCCAAGGTTGCGTTTTGAACCTAACCAAACCGACATTTTCCAAATTAAATCTAAGGGGGCTTAGCATTATTTTAAACTAGGGAAATGGGAACATATCCCACCTTTTCGAATGGTCCTGCTTTTTCGTTGTCAAAATGCTATTTCTACCTATTTATTAACTTTTTCCCCGTGGAATCTTTACCAATGACAGTTTACCCAGCACCGTATATATATATATATATATATATATATATATATATATATATATATATATATATGTATATATATATAGACAGATAGATACATACATACATACATACATACATACATACATACATGCATAGATAGATAGATAGATGTTTATATTTGATTTAGGTAATATCAGTACAGAAATATAAAACAGAATTATGTCACACTTTAAAATCTAAAATCCAACATAACTTTAGGATTTCCTCCAAGGTGAAGGTGATAGAGTGGTTCAATAAAATTCCTAAATACCAAAACAGTAAATTCATTATGTTTCGTATCGACTAATAATATCTACCTATACTCCTGAACTCTTTAAAAAGCAATACATGTAGCGGAAAGGGGCACTGATGTAACTTGATAAGAAACAGAAGTTTTAAAACTAACGAGGAAAACCTTAATTAGATATGATAATGAATTATAAAGGAAGCATAGAGAAAATCGCATTGATGCTACGATGGGTCTCCCTACTCTGCGACGTAACTCACCTTGTCGGTTTGTAAATACGTAAATGGTGGGCGTTGTTTTTATTTTTCATTAATTCAAGCGGTCGTATTCGAGAAAAATTCTAAGGAAAATTAGATAATATTTTAATTTCCTTAAGTTAGAATTAACATTAAACTGCAATTGTAAAACAGTGAAGTTTTTAGTCGGGTGCAAGCGACTCTATAAATCACTCCGTCAGTCGGTCGGTCGGTCGGTCCGTAACACTTTTGTGCTTTGCCTTTTTGGTTAAGATCAAAGGTATGTTGTTAATAGATGTTGTTATTAGCTTTTTAAGCTTTTCTTTGCCTTTTGGTCAAGACCAACGTTTAGTATCTGTGCTTACTACATGCTGTACTTATGTTTGCAACTTTGTGATATAAAGTGGGAGATCACTTTTCTGTATTAATTTAATGTAAAATGATGACCCACTTTACAACTAGTCAGTCTCAAAGCCATTCAAGTAATTCTCCAGATCATTCAAGTTGTTTTTGAAAGATTCCAGTTATTTTTTAATATTCAAGCCATTCTTAATGTCATTCAATTCATCCTTAAGTTCATTAAAGTCATTCTAAATCATTTACTTTTTATTTATTTTAGTTATTTACGCCCATTTTTCGGTCATCTTAGTTTATCTCTAATAATTTCATGTCAATCCTACATTCACGCATTCATTCATTACACGAGAGCACGCGACAAATGGCTATCAGCCTTGTTTAGATATAACTAAATTTCAACGACAATACATATGGACCTTTTCACAAACCAAACCAAACACTATTCTATATAGATTATAAATGCAATCATCCTAAGTGTATAAAAAAGCTATTATCCCAGCATATCAAAAAGAATATCTAGGTTATCACAGAATGAGAATATATACTGTGTCAATCGTTTTATTGCAGATTAGTAAAATATCAATATTTCACTAAATATACGTCACAACAAAATGAAAATAATATCATCAAACGATTTCTTTAAGGTTAGTTATTTCCAAAATGTTATTCAAATTCATGCGATATTCAGGAAGTTATGACATTTTATTCTTTATTGAAGAATTTTCCCTGTCCATCGCTTTATTGCAGGTTTATTAAAATGTTGTGTTAGAGCAAAATAATGTCTTCTCTTGCGGACTTTACTCTTTATTATATTTATTGTCAAAGAATGATAAACAAAATTATATCCTAGGTATGGGCCTCATATAAATTAATTATTTATCGACATATCCACCATTCTTTTAAATAACTTAAAACAACATTTTGCCACCTGAAGAAGTCAATTTTTTAATCTTTAAAAGAGAAATGGCTCTAGCAACATCAACTATGTTCCTCCACAAGGCATCCTTTGAAGCAAATTGCTATCCTCTCTCATAAACTTCTCTTTTTAATATTGACCAGAGATATTCAATCAGGTTAAGGTCTGGGGAACACGGTGGTCAAGTCATGAGAATCCCCCCCCCAAAAAAATCCCATAGATTCAAGAAAAGATGCAGTCGCCCCAAGCAGAATGGGATGGTACATTGTCATGTATAAAAATCATCTGAAAGCGACGTGACAATGGTATGTCATCTAGACATGTCGACAAATGATTATCTAAAAAGGCTGTGTACCCATTATTGGTAAGCTTTACACCCTCTGGCGCTCAGAATAGTCCAACAAACTTATCCCCAATGATTACCGGCCAAAACAATGATGCCTCCACCCCCTTGTTGGTGATGAACTCTGTAACGGTCGAAGTTCCGTTCGGGTTTCAAACTTTGGTCAATCGCTCCGGACCGTCAAGAGTAGTATGGGCCTCATCCTTAAATAGGACCTGTTGGAAATTCATTTCATGTAATTCTGTGTCTAAGCCATTCGTTTTCCCCTATGTTGTTTGCTCAATGGAGGCATTGGAAGAGTTTTGATGTTCCTTGCAGCCTTATTCAACACATTGTATCGGGCATGTCTGGATCTTGGAGCGATTCAAGCTTTTGAAAAAACGAAAGCACTGGTGCTGTTTGTGTTTCGGTTGACTTCCCTACGAATTTTCAGATTTAATAGGTTTCTCTGGATGCCCTTATTTCTCTGGATTTGGTGTTCGGGTTGTTCAAGAATGCGGCCAAAGTTTTGGGATCCCACTACAGCTCCGTGGCTAAAGTTTTTGATGGGCAATCCTTCTGCGAGTCCAGTAACTATCCTTTGCTTTTCGATAACCTTTATTCACCTGATTTTTGGCATTGTAAGAGATCCGCAATAAAGCGATGGAGAGTAAAATTTCTTTGATATTAAATAAAATGCCATAACTTCGTGAATATAACATGAATTTGAATAAAATTTAGGGAAATAACTAAACTTAAAGCAACCTTTTGATTGTACAATTTTCTTTTTTTTTTGTGACGTATGTTTAGGGAAATATTGATATTTTACTAATATGTAATAAAGCGATTGACACAGTTTAATCGATAAGAATAAGGATTATTATAATGAAGCGTTAATTATACCAGGATATACAGGTAAAACCAATTACATAATTGAGGTGAATAATAAAAATAGCAGAATAAACTACACAATACCATATAACACGGCAATGAAAAATGTAGAAATGTAAATAATAAAAATAGGTATAAAATAATAAGAAGAAAAAGAATGAATTTAACAATGATGAGTAAGCATATAATGATATTAAGAATAAGGGGAATAGACGCAAAAAAAACAAATATGGTTTTACCCCCCATTTCTGTGAGTATATTCAAAATGATATCCCTATAGCGTTTTACAAAATAATTGATAAGAAATGAATTAAGTAAAATAATAACTAAAAACGCAGTTAAACTTTCATCTTCAATTGCTGAAAATATAGCTAATATTATAAAAGATCTAATAATAGTAAACTAAACAAAATAGTGAATAATAATAGGATTGAATCGGATGAATTAATTTAGTGACAAAGTGTTACTGTAGAATACCTAAGGAATGTCCATTGAAGAGAAAATTGCTTAATTTCAGAAATTGTATATACATGTGAAGTGAAGGTGGATAATAGTAAAAGATATACCTAGGGGAACTGAATATTTCTTTAAGGAAAGGCAACTACCCCATCATTTTAAATTGAACCATTGAATGAACCAAATCGGGATGATAAGGATAAGGGTAAAAATAAGGATAGAACAAAATTAATTATTTAATGTAAGAAGAGGAACACTAATGCATTAGGGAACTACCTAAGTTTAGAAAAGAGTTTGAATTAAGATGGCCAATAATAGAAAAAGCAAGAAAGTATAAAACGATGTTTTTTATTAATGTTTTTCTCTTGCATGTTCGTATCGAAAAGACATTCTATGTTAATGATTGAGAACATTTCCTTGTTCTTGTTTAGAAAAATTATGTCTTGTTGATAATGTTCAAGAACCTTATCAGTTTGTATGCGAATGTCGCAAAGGGGGTTTGACATTGTCGTTTGCCTATTAAACCTCATCGTTTATTATCATACCACTTGTCATTTTCGATAAATTAGCAGATAAATGTGCGGTATTGCAACAGCCGTTTTCCATTAATTTCTCGTTGGCATCCACCATTAATCTTCACTAGACTGTGGGTGGAAATATACCTCCCCAAGGTCCCAGTTTTTATAGCACTCATCCAACGGTTGTCTGGCTAGTGCTTTCTCTCCTCGGGCTTTCCATCTTCATTAGCCCTCCTTGATTATTTTGAGTGGCGTCAGTTTATGGTGTCACACACATACAGAAAATGCTAAGGAGGAGGCAGCGGCACCTGGAGGTTAAATTAAAAGTATATCATTTCAGATTTCATTATTCCATGTGATAGCAGTTTCTATATGTCCTGCTTGTTGTTAGAGAGTGCAGGTGCGGTTGCAGGTGACAGATGTTATTCGTGAGGGGACTGGCATTTTGGGCTTGCGAAGGTGACGGTAATAGAGGACGGGCACAGGAAGATCGATCAAGGCATTAATCCTAGATCAAGATCCGCCCGGAAATGCCGTAAAAGAAGTTCAAAATTGGGGACGTAGAATTCCTGGAGAAAGGTATCAGCAGGATTGACCAACACTTCAGACAATAAACAAAGAAGGGGTGGGGGGATGTGTTGACGTTATCCGCCACTATAAAAGATAGACTGCCAGAGAAGCGACCGGTGGCAAGTAAGTATGTTTGCCATTTTGCACACCCACCCATTCATGACCATTCTTTGCTGTCAGTTGTCACTGGAGAATAACCATTGTTTCTAATTATTCATTCATGTTGCTTGTTATTTAAAAGTACGAGATATTTTTGTTTGTTTACATCTAATTGTGAAGGCACCCGCCTCCAAAGAAATGTGGCTATAACATGGGTGCCTATTCTACGTTAAATTAATATAGAAAAGTGTTCCCCCACTTTTAAAAACAGTGACTTCTTCTATATCTTTAAAACTACTCGTTTCCTGGGATTTTAACAGTTATTTTCGCTTTCAACACCCCCGAAACTCTTTAACAGTGGTGAATTTAAATGATTTTTAGGGTGGGAAGCTACTGCACCTTTACCAATGTTTTAATCTTAGTACTTTGTTTTCTTAGTTTTGCATATGTATTACAAAATATCTTATATTTTCTCAAAACCTCTGGCCTTGAGAGAGAGGAGAATAAATCTTGCTGTTATGGTTCCGAATGATCTGAAATAACAGGAAAAGAAAACTTGATTCCAAATATTTATCATATATTATATTTCCACTCTTTGGTTTTTATACATGAGGTAAATAGCACATTGTATAAAGAGTGTTTTACACTGGAGATATTCATAATCGTATCCTATTTCAGAAAGAGGGTATATATAACATATGAGAAATATTTGGTATCAAGTTTTATTTACTTTTATTTCAGATCATTTGAAATCATAGCAGCAAGTTTAGTCTTCCCTCTATCATGGCCAGACATTGTGGGGAAATATATATATAAAATTCTATAGCAATATAACTCTATTAATGTTTGTAAATAATTTATATCCAGTAAAAATAAAATTAGGTAGGAAAACTTCTCTAAAAAGCGAAATTCATTGCAACATTTGATTTTAATACCTTTTCCACAAACGTAACGCACGAAAAACGTATTAAAGAATGAAATAATACTGTATATCTAGCTTTTGCAAGCTGTAAAGGTATATAAGTAGACTTCTCAAAATTAAAAATCTTTTGGTGTAAAATAAAAATGGTAAGACTAGTGTTTCCAAACGTAGTTTAAAAATACTAATAATTCATCTCATAAGCCAAGGAGCTATTTTCAAAATAGAAACAAAATATTCCTTCAAATTACTATGAGTTTATATCATGTATCTTTTTGGGTAAATCTTTATTTACATAAACTAGAATATATATATATATATATATATATACATATATATATATATGTGTGTGTGTGTGTGTGTGTGTATAATTTATATGAATATATGTTTCTTGAGTTATATTTCACTTTTTATTTACAGCAATCCTTTTATTTATGAAGCTCGATGTAATTACAGAGATTGTAACAAATAAATTTAAAAAGTCTATATTCCAAATTTCAAAATGTTGACAATCTTGCCCATTTTTCTTTTAAGTATATTAACATGCACAATTCTCGACAGTACCTGTTTCGTAGCGTAAACTCACTCATTAAACTATTATATTAATCATTGAATTTATTCCACCCATAACTCACCAGAAGCAAAACACTTATCAATTTAAAACATTAAAAATAAATGCATGTGGGTATGATTACAAATTTTAAAAAAATTGAAAGAGAGGTTGCAATAATTTTGTTTTTTCATTTTTTTATGCCATCTATAAATTTTCAAGTAAAATTAGTCAATTTCAAATTCCATTTTCAAGTAAAATTGCTCAATTTCAAATTGCATTCATTTTGATATACATTAATAAAAAGATTTTATATATTTTATTAATGTACTATTTATAATTAGTCGGTATATATAGTTACTTAGATAATATTGATAACTCTAAAAAAATATGTGCATTTATATTTATTTTTATATGATACTAATTACTTAATCTATGAATTTGTTTCCGGTAATAACTTTGTTGATTAGACCAATAAATTTTATTTAATTACATATATAAATATTTTTATTAAATATATTTCTACGTTAACCCGATTTTTTATTGCCATTCAGTTAGTTTTACTTACTTATTTTCAACATAATTAAAGATATATTATTTTTCCATCATTTCTAAATAATCCGTTAAGAGGCGATAACCTATTTCAGAATTAAAATGAATTCTGTTCCCTTATTCATTCTTACTTTTAGATTAAATGGGGTGTAACTGTATTAATGCATTATAAAATTATCTAATTTAATTGTTTTGTATTTATATTATTAGTTTATTAACTCAGTTCGTATGTTTTATTAAAGGTTTTATATTTAAATTTTAATCCAAATTAACCTATACTCATTCGAGTTTTATCTATCGATCAATTATAATTTTCAAAGCAATGATTACTTGGTATATCGATTAGATTTTCTTTGATAAGTATATTTATTCTAATCTTATTTATTGAATCCACATATATTTATTTGGTAATTATTTTTATTGCATTTTCACTATATCAGAATTATATCCAATACTTTATTTTAAATTTTTCTAAAGTGCACTTTGATAACAAAGTATTTTATATCCTTACAACTGTGCTTATGCATTAAAATTATTTAGTTTTAATTACTACTGGCATATATTTCAATTCCATCCAGCATATATTTGTCAATTAATTTGTTTGGTTTACTCAACTTTATTTTCATTTTATTTCGGTTTGTAATTTATTACCATTTAAAAATAGAAATTATAATTTTAATTTTAATGTGAGCTATTTATATTTATAAGAGAATTTGTTTAATAATTTACTCTATGTAATTATTCAATTACTAGTCTTTATTTATTTCTCCAATTAATTGCTGTTATTTATTATTTCCCCAATTTTGAATTCAACATTTGCCCACATTCTTTTGCAAAAAAACTGCTGGTTGCATTCCATTTTAGTATACTTTTCAAATAGTCATACTGATAAATTCACAGCGTCGAATCTTAGAAAAAGTAGGCAATTTTCATTCAAATCAAATCGAGAATGACTCGAAGAAATTAATCGATTTGCTTAATAGTTATATACGTAAAGCTGGTAACGGAATCATTGTAATAAATATATAAAATAAGAAATCATTGGAAAAATGTTTGTTTTTTTTTTCAGTTATTTGTTAATTTATTTACTCAACTGTTTTTCTTTCTAAACTTGCCTCCAAAATACTATTGTTCAAATTTATTATTGGAATTTATTGTTGTCAATTTGCAGCTGTAATTCACTTGCTATATTTTCTTCAAAATAAACGCGTTCTCCAATATTGAATTCAACGTTTGCCAACATTAATTTGCAAAAATAACTGCAGACGCCATTCAATTTTAGTATACATTTTAAGTAGCCATACTAATAAATGCGCCGAATGTTAGCAACTATCATCAATGGACCTGAAGTAATCTCGTCAGCATCAGACAAAGCCAAACTCTTCGCCTAGAACTTTTCAGCTAACTCTACCCTTTGCGACCAAGGTCGCCAACCTCCAATATTTCCTCCTGTATCAGAAAACACGCTATGTGATATACAAATATCTGTACGTGATGTTGCCAAGCTAATCTAAAACCTTGATTCCAGAAGAGCAACCGGCCCTGACGGTATTCCAATTATAGTACTCAAAAGACTTCAACCAGAACTAGCGCCCATACTTACAAAACGGTTTAAACGTTTTCTTAAGGAGAATTGCTTCCATCACCCTGGAAAATCTCATAAGTATGCCATGTATTTAAGAATTCAGGTGACGCTTATCTCTCTCTCTATCAGTACAAGCCAATAAGTCTCCTATCTGTCATGAGTAAGTTGCTGGAATCTGTGTTAAATAGAGAAGTAGTCAAACATCTCAGCAAAAATAACCTTCTTAGTGACACACAATATGATTTCTGTTCTGCTAGATCTACAGTGGATGTGCTTACAGTTATACCTCATAGGATTAGCGAATCTTTCGACGGAGGCTACCTTTCTAGGGCAATTGCTCTTGAAATATCAAATACCTTTAATAGGGTACGACATAAAGGTTCACTTCACAAGATCTCTAGCTACGGTATAGCCGGAAATGTCTTCTCAATTATTAAATCATTTCTCTCTGATAGGTTCATAAGAGTAGCGGTTGATGGGCAGAAATCAGAAACTCTCAGTATTAATGCTGGAGTTCCTCAGGGGTCCATTATGGGTCCAACTCACTTCCTGATCTACATTAATGATCTTCCAAATCACATCCTTACATCATTCGTAGACATTTATGCTTATGACACTACTATCTATGGTAGTACATCTAAGACAGTGAACGACCAAGTTCTCTCTGATTCTCTCTCCTCTGATCTTGAGCAAGTGGTGCAATGGGGAAAGAGGTGGCTTGTTACTTTTAATGCATCTAAAACCAAACTTTTATCTTTACATCATCAACGCTCTGATCCCTATCTTGCATCAATTGAAATGAATGGCTCTCGTCTTGGGGAGGTCTCATGTTTTGACAAGTTTCTGTGCTTGACCTTTTACTCCTGAGTTTAAATGGAACATATACATTAAATCTGTTGCCAAGGCCGCTGAAAAATTGGTGGGATCCTTCTATAGATCCAGTAGATACCTCACTGCTGATGCAATTCTCTAACTATATAAGAGCCAGGTACGTCCAAGGATGGAGTACTGTTGTCACATTTGGGCAGGAGCTGCTAGAAATGATTTTGATAGAGTTCAAAATAGACTTCGTAGCATCATAGGGGATGTCCTATTCTCTTCCCTGCAACCTCTTTCTGACAGAAGAGATGTTGCGAATTTGTCTCTGCTTTATTGTTATTTTCATGGCAAGTGCTCGGCTGAGCGCCAATCTCTGGCTCCCCTCGCCGAACTTTCACAAAAAACACCCGTCTAGCATAAAACACTATCACTAATTTCCCCCACTCTTTATTTGTGCCTTAACCTAAACGTAGATTTCATGAGCAACGCTTCTTTCTTAGAACTGCACGCCTATGGAATTGTCTTCCGTTTTCCTTTTTTCCAGCTGACTACAATATAGTTCTCTGTAAGTCTAACATAAACATATATAGCCGTTCCATACAAATTTACCGAATTTCATTACTAACGGTTACTATATTGCCCAATTTCTGCTGTACACTCTTTAACCCTTATCCTAGAGTGGCCTCTTGGCCTTGATAAGTGTTGATGCCTATGTAAAAATAAACAAGAGGCAGATAATTTCAATTCAAAATAAGTCGGAAATGACTCTTGAAAATTTGTCGATTTGCTTAAGAATTACATACGTTTACTTTGCCAACGGAATTCATTCTTTTCGTTCAGTCTCATTCGTTAACATCTGTGCAATATGCTTATCATATGAGAGCTTAAAAATAAAATCGCATAACTGCATATTTGTGCACCCATAGAAGTGCACATTATGTCGACTTAAATCTGTCAAATTGGATTGTTACAATATTGACCGTATAGCAATAATTTTGCTAGATAAGGACCAAATTATATTTGTGCCACATGTCTGAATGCCCTATATATTAAGTTTCATGTCTGTAGACTAATAATTAACGGTTTTATAGAAAATGCTCTCAAACAAAGTCATATTTGAATTGATGCAGAATTTATATTTTATAAATATAAATTCTGCATCATAAGGGCAATACTCTATTGATTATTATACCATACCTAATATATACTAGTGATTTCAAAAGTAAATAGGTAAAGTGTGCCGTAAGCAAGAATCAGGACGTTTCAGCTTTAGTCGGTACCGTTTGAACTATTATCAAATGGATAAGTATATGCTAAAAATAAACCGACTTCAACGTATAAATCTATATTTCCGCATGCGTAGAACACTTTAAGTCGACTTGAGCCTGCCAAGTTAAAATATTATAAAATGCTGCTCTCTTTGCAGCTACTTTGATGGGATTAAGGCTAACTAAAATTTATTCTACATGTCCAAATAATCTATATAAAAACTGCAAATTCTGCCGTCCAAATATTAACAGTGGAGTTTTGTAAAGACGAATTTTTCAGACATTTAGAAAAGATCACTTTAAATTTGATTAAAATCCTCCATATTTAACTTATGCTTACCAATTTTCATATGTAGGTAGATGAGCCTCTTTGTGAGTTTTGCAGTATAGTAAGATATCATAATCTGCTTATTCTAATTTTATTTATACAACTTAATCTAGTGTATGATTTTCACAAGGTCTGATTTTAGTTGTGAAAAATGGTGTTGCTTAAATGTCCACCATTTTCATTTTCACACCGTTGTGCTCTCTGCAGGGCATTGTCCAGCACACCACTTAATGGTTCAGGACTTATGGCCCTAATTTCCCTCTTCTATATAGTTTTTAAGGACATTTTTGTGGCTGGTTTTATTGCATTGGGAGTAGGGGAATTTCTTGTATTGAAGTTTCGTCCAAATTCTCTTTGAGTTTCTGATATTGACTCATTCAACCGAAAATACGACTCTACGATAAATATTCGCTCCCCAGTTGGGTACCGGCTCCTGATTATTTTGGAAGGATTGCTCTAAATGATCTAAAAAAATAAAAGAAAAATATAAAAATTCAGAAAGTTATAAATTTATTTTTAACCATCAGCTTCTTTTGGGACACCATGTGTATATACTCCTATGAGTTTCTTTTTTCTGTATATTGATATTCATATAAAACACCCTTTTCTCTATTTATTAAAAAGCAGAACTTTGTTATATATGAGTCGTGGAATTGCATTCTTCTGCAAAAGACATAACTCATTTGCATATTCTTTTTAACGTTCATTTTAATGAATACCCTGTTAGTTTTTTTTCTGTTTTCTTTATGGGATAATCATCTGTCAGCTTTTGATCTATTGAAATGAAACATAATATATAGGATATTCGAACCCATGCGAAACATTATATTTTGGTTTTAACCGAGGAAAATCCTTTAAAAAGTGTAAAAATTACAATAAATGTAAATTTCTAGGTGAAAGTTGAATGACGACATTACGAATAAGCATGCGTAACGTAATAGCTCTTTTTGTCATGTTTTAATTTTTACCCTTGTAGCAAAAATGTCGTCATAGCTCAGGCATTAATGTCAAAGCAAAAAAGTAAATCGCAAGCAAAACGTTTGGATTTCGATTCTCGGTGGTGGCCCACGAGTTATTTTTTTTTTTTTAATTTTAAATCATTACTATAGATCCAATGGGTCCAATAGTACATAATAATAAATACGAAATCTGTATTAATAAAAATATATTAAAGCGCATTTCACGACAGGGCAATGCTAAGCGGCCTGCTACTATATACATCTATAATATAAAGCTGAATGTGTGTGTGCGTGTGGTCACGACTAGGCTCCTATATGGTTGACTATTACAAAAAAAAACTAATTACATATAATGATAGAAGATGTATCGAGACATAGGAATCGGTATGTTTGATCTGGCAGAACGGTGGTTCATTAAAATTGTGGGGTCTGCGTACGCGCCTGGTCCACAAAGTACGGAAATAAAAAATAAAATAAAAAAAACGTGTACAAGTGTTTTTGATATAGATGTACATAAGAATACGTTTTGTTTTTTTAGAAGAATATTTTAACTTAAATAGGGATGGTATAATAAAACTGTGGGGTCTGCGTTCGCGCCTGGCCTCCATAGAATGGAAATAGGCACAAACTTTAATGAAGACTTTTCATGTCTATCTGCGTAGGTATACTTGATAATTATGTTTCAGTTTGAAGAAATATGGTATAATAAAATTATGGGGTGTTCGTTCGTGCCTGAGCTCCATAGAATAGAAATATGCTACAAAGTTTAACAAGGTTTGTTTAATATAGATCCACAGAATATTGTTATAAGTGTTTAAGTGTGAACAGATATGATATAATAAATTATGGGGTTTATCTATTTTATTTTTACTTTCATCATATTTTGCTTTGGTTTTGATACCCCCAAATTCGAAGTTATCTTTTTACAACCCTTCCTTTTCATAACCTCACATACTTTCATAAATCAGAGTGCATATTCTGTAGGGTGTTTTTGAACCCAGTAAACGACGGGTACTTTTGCTAGTATATATATATATATATATATATATATATATATATATTTCATGATTTTCTTGGAGGTACAAAACTTTATTAAGGCGTTTATTAATATAAAATGAATTCCGAAGGAATACGTCTTCCCTCCATGATTGCCTTAATAAAGTTTTGTACCCCCAAGAAAATCATGAAATATTTAAAGGCACGTTACAACCCAAGTTTAATTAAAAAAGTATACCACATCATTTTAATTATAAGTAAAATAAGATCAATGCAAGAACAAAAAACACTCTTATATAAAAAAAAAAACAAGATTACATCCTTGGTATACGATTGAAAAAGCGTTTATCCTGAATCATTCGGATAAATTAGCATTTAATCTGGAAAGATTCAGGAGTAGATGCATGCTATTATGGAGGGAAATAGTGGACATATTTTCTTTTTGCGATAAAGTTCGTTTCCTACGGTATCTTATTATCAAAAAACGAAGCCGTAAAAAAGTGCAACTTCAATTCGATAATAAATTAAAACATCTAATAAAGAAGAAATATGGTTGCTTTACCAACGCAAATGTTGATGGTAACGGTTTAATTCTATCTTCTTGGAAACTGTCCCCAGTTGAACTTCTCGTACTCGATCATGGGTTGTAAGTTTGCATTCCACCAAGTAATACAAAACGAGAAGAAATATTCTCTGAATTTGAAGTTTTAGGCTCTCAGATAGCTAAACTTCAACTGGTTTCTGTGAATAAATTAAAGGACTTAAAAGCAAGTTTAAACAGCCTTGCCCACAGTTACGCTAGTACACCGGTATCCCATTCAAACTTTAAATGCCGTAATGAAAACTTTACGTCATTAAAACTTTACGTAAAAATAAATCCCTCGTAATAACTAGACCCGATAAAGGGTATGGGGTAGTGATAATTAATCATGAGGAATACGTCAACAAAATGTCACTTATATTAAGCGATAGTGACAAATTTGTTAAATTAGGCCCTGTTGACACCCATGATTCCACGAGTACTCTGGAATCTACATTCCAGAAAAAAAATAGTTAAATGGGTAAAATGTGGTCTACTTTATTCTGGGGTAGCTTTTTGAGATTAGCTCCTCGGGTTTTATCCATCCAACATTATATGGCCTACCGAAAACACACAAAACGGATATTCCCTTAAGACCCATTCTATCTATGATAGCGTCCTCACAACAGACGGTTGCAAAATTGATCTTCAGTATTCTTCAGCCAGTATCAAATTATTATAGTAAATACTGTCTGAAAGATTCATTTCATTTCGCTGACTACATGCAAAAATCAACGAGTAGAAATAAATGTATGTGTTCGTATGATATCAGCAATTTATTTACTTGCGTCCCAGTTTTAGAAACGATAGATATTTGTGCTGACTTTTTATATCGCAGCCAAAGTCCAACACGTTCCGTTCCTGAACACGTATTTGTTGAACTAATAAAATTTGCAGCTAAATCAGTTGAATTTAGTTTTAATGATGTAATGTACAGGCAAATTGAAGGCGTGTCGATGGGCTCCGTGTTGGGATCCACATTGGCCAACATTTTTGTAGGATTCCATGAGGAAAAATGTCCGGACCCATAAAACCATTGGTCTACTTTAGATATGTAGACGACACGTTTTGCTTATTTGATAGTAATTCGGAGGCAGACGAATTTTTATCGTTACTAAACAGTATGCATCGATGTTTTGGTAACGAAAACTCCATCTAGTTACCTTACATCGATGTATCGCAAACCAACATTCACTGGACTGTATACACGCTTGGATTCATTCTGCCATAACAAGCGTAAATATAATTTAATTTGGGCATTAACACAGCGTGTCCTAATGATCTGTACGCCGGAAAAATTGGATTAGGAATTAAATACAAATACAGATACTTTGTCCAATAATGGGTATCCTTTAGATGTAATTGAAACCACCATAAGAATGGAAAAGAGCAGATTTTTTACGAACAAAACCCAATATGGTGTATAAATGTCCGATTTATATTCGATTGCTTCAGATGTTTGTGTTGTGTATAATACAAAACCACTAATGGCTTCCAATAAAAAAGATGTTCTACCCCCCTATTATATTAGTAATGTCATTTATTCATTTAAATGTGGTTGCGGTGCTGACTACGTAGGTCGAACGTCTTTAAAATTGGTAAATCGCATTCAACAACATGTACCGAGCAAAATCAGAATGGAACATTCCTACCTACCGACGCTGTAAACAACACATATGGATCCACTATGACGGAACACTTTATTATATACCGGGATTGTGCAACGAACTTCAGTATGGACTCTTTCTACGTATTGAGTCGAGCTCACTCCGTATATCATCTAAAAGTCTTGGAGACTGTTCATGTTCGCCTTAGGAAAGCCTTCCGTTTGTAAGCAAAAAGACTGCTTGTTGGGTTTGAACGTGATCAGCCTCTAAAATTCATCCCCCTACGATTGCTCTTGCTCCCGTCTCTTTTTTAGATTTTATCATTAAGGAAAACAAATTACTAAAAAATAAATCCCTCGATCCCAATTTTGATGAGTGAGGGCGAAACATGTCAATTGACTCGTTTTGACTTTTTTTTTCTATTTCCCTACTTTTATTTTTTAGTCGCTATCCATTTTCCTTTTCTTCTCGGTCTTTTTTTTTAATATAAAATGAATTCCGAAGGAATACGTCTTCCCTTCATGATTGCCTTATATATATATATATATATATATATATATATATATATATATATATATATATATATATATATATATACCGAAGAATAAAGGAAGAAGCGAGAAAGTGCTACACTGGCGCAGTGGGGCAGCTGTATACATCGCCATTAAATCAGAGTGAAGGATCATGTTGGTGACCGACTATCTATCAGACAGCCAAACATTCAATTTTTAGATATGATTCACGCTTGAAGACAAGAGTGAGTGACACCATAAACGTACCTATCTTTAGCGATAAAAAACAAAAAAGGGAAAAATGAAAGAAAGATTTTGGCTTTTTAGCTCAGTTGACGTCGACGTGAAACGACACGTTTTCTTTGTATTAGATAAAAATGGATTAATCCCGGTGATCACATATGAAGCAATGATGGGAATAATTTCCTGTCCCAAGGTTCATAAGGATAAATTACAGAGGATGTGATCAGACATGCGTGACGATCTCTGTAAATTGAAACTTTTATACCACGAATCTGATACATCGTCCCGAAGTAGTTAAGCGATTACGAATGATGCCATAAAGAAACCGGTCGATGATATGTTCTTTGCTAGTCTTGGTTCGCAGATTCGTGACAAATTCTTACACCTCCTTCCCATCTCTTGTGAAAAGAAAAAGAAAATTTTGCGGTATGCTTTAAGTAGGCGTGGATACGGCCTAGGCTTGTTGAGTCATCCACTGAATATTGAGAAAACGTCTCTGTGCTTAATCCCTCATCTTTCCTACATTTCCAAGGACCCATCGAGTCATCCTATTGAATATTCAGTCGAGTAAACGTCTCTATGCTTAAACCCAAACGAACTTTCTAAAAAACTGAAAAACTCTTCAAGATTGATACCTGTGGCATTTTATTTTATCCATATTCTGTCTGTTAATTATATGATTTTATTTCAACGGCGTTCGAGTGTTGATTGTTTTTATTAAAAATTAGCTGTACCCGCTAACCGGCGTTGCCCGGTGGAAGCATGCCCCTCTCGAAAAAAAAATTAACCGTAACAAATAACAAATAAACCAAAATAAAAAATAAACCTAAAAAAAACAATTAAGGAAAACACCCCAAAAACAAATAAAGGTTTATCGTTTCATTTCAATTCCAAAAAAAAAAAGCAAAAACAAAAATAATCAAATAAAACGCGGAAAAAGTAATAAAACTGTTTAATAAATAGATAACTAAGAAAAATGGATAAAAAACACACAAACTTTTACGTATTTATCACAAGGCGTAACCCTGTTGAAATGTTTAAACTTCAAACAAAAATAAATCCATTACATAGGTGCGAACGTGCAACCCTTCAGATGCGATATCGACTGCCCCACCACGACCGCATCGAAATAGCGTCGTTTTTTTTTTCCAAATTAAACAAAATAACTGGAAGCGACAATGTAATGAAGTCAATCCGTGACAATGATTCCCCCTCTCTGTCTGTCTGTCTGTCTCTCTCTCTATCTGCCGTTACGATAGTTTTATCTCTCTCTCCCTCTCTGCCTATGTCTCTTTCTCTCTCTCACTTTCTCTCTCTTTCTCGTCCGGTGCAGTGGTCGAATGTAAACAAAACAGATCGCTTTGATCTGTCTCTGTCTATGTCTCTTTCTCTCTCCATCTCAACATATTTAAAGAGGGAAGGAGAGAGGATAGATAGAGAGAAAGTGAGGACCAAATACCTCCTTGCTGTTCAGTAATCGCTTTATTTAATTTTAATTTAATTTAAAACGCCGGCCTCCTGAATCAGTATACGCCATGTTGGATAACGGCTTGCATGTTCGGTTAAGTTAACAGAATTGTAATCTGGAATAAGGAACCCGTATGGTCTAAGCCAATCATAATAACATAAATGTTATAAGAGAGAATTTATTATATTTCGAATCGGCGGGCGGCAATTTAACGTTTGGGCTATTAGTTTACGAATCAGTTACGAAGGGTATAACCATAATTTTCATACCATGTGTATAAATCCCTGCAGTGTTCATGGGCATCAGTAACTGGACTTCAGCAATAGGGGCAAATGTCAAATTTAAGACATGGCTTCCTTCTTCACATGCCCACCCGTTGCTAAGGTAAAAATAAAAATATATTTCTTTTGTCTCTTTTCTACACACGCACACACACACATGCACACACACACACGCATATATATATATATATATATATATATATATATATATATATATATATATATATACGTTTTATTTTTTATTACCGTATCTTTCTGTTAAGTTACATTATTGTTTCGGCTATACGGCCAAAAAAACGGCCGTGTAGCCGAAACAATAATGTAACTTAACAGAAAGATACGGTAATAAAAAATAAAACGCATATTTGCTCTACAACAGTATTGAGCACTTTTTTCAGTTTTTATTAATTACCATCTCCACTATATATATATATATATATATATATATATATATATATATATATATATATGACATTTGAACAAAATGAAAAACCACTTCTTTTTACATGATCAAATTTTAAGATTCAACTGATTTCTATTTTTATTATGTATAATTGAAGATAAAAATATATATTTATTTTTAATAGAATGAAAAAATGAATCAAAAGGACTTTCTTATGATAAAAAATAGGGGGATGTGTTGAAATATTTTGAGCTAATGAAGGGTAGGGTCCTGACAGTCGGGAGATTCTATTTACAAACAATGCTGCTAGGATCTGATGAATAAAATTAACTCCCGTTCTACTACCAACCAATCAGAGACCAATGTTGCTCCCGAAAAATAAAACATTTTTCTGTAGCAACCTCGCATGTGTTTTCTTCGTGTCAACACGAGAATAATCTTTTGCAATGTGGCTTCCAACTAAACAACTGTATACTGAGAAGCAGTCACCTCCAGTATTTATATAAACAAGTAACCATCGGAAACTGTTCTGAAACTAAACATGGCTTACAACTCAATTCACAAAAGATAAAGAACGACTGCTTAAAAAATGGTGCACCGCGAAAGAAGTAGAAAACAATGCAAAGAAGATCAAGCAACTGATCTTAATCGAAGAAATTCTGAATGGGATACCAGAGGATTAACAAGTGTATCTGAGCGGAAAAAAGTGGACACAGGTTATGAGCTAGCAGCGTTAGATGACGTTTACCTGATCACACATAAGCGCGAGAAGACGGGTTTCAACTGCGCAGGGCGAGGAAATTACCCCTCCCCCCCAAAAAAAAAACTACCAGGAAAGCAGAAGGAAAAATGGCGCATGGTCAAGTAGCTAGAGCCGGGCTATACTAGAAATGGGTAGGCGGATTACATGTAATGGATGCGGAAAATTGGATCACATAGCATCCAAATGTCGAACAGGGCAAGGACCGCTGATAAGCCAGGGACCAGAGATAAGCCACAAGGAGCGGTAAGGACAATCTCAAAAATAGAAGCGTGGCAAACGTTTATTCGGAGTGGAGTTATCAGGAATATAAGACCGGAGGGAATACAGGTGACAGTGCTAAAGGATACGGGATCGTCGCAGTCTCTATTGTTAAAGAAAAAATTGCTACAAGGCGAAGCGATAGGGTCACATGAATATATGACAGCAAAGGAAGTCCGTGAGAAGGCGATGAGAGCACCACTTCGATGGAGTATGCTGATATAGATCAGCATGACTAAGAATATCCAAGTTTGGGTAGTGAAACAGCTGCCAATTAAAGTTGGGAAACTCTGCCGGAGTGGAAGAGATATCTCTAAGTGAAGGTGCGGCAGTGGTCGAAAAAGAGTCTAAACCAAAAGCTAACTTAGCCGCGGAGCAAGGTTTTCAGCTGCGAAGTCAGGCTAAGGAGCATAGAGAGAAAAGGGGATCCCATTCCTTAGAAAGATGAGGAGAGAGTTGGCACAAGCCAAGAGAGACGATAGTCGCCTGAAGGAGCTTTACAGCATGGTTGAGGTATCGTTCGAACGAATAATCTGTGTAGAATCTTTACCAAGAAACTAATACCTACTCACGATGATGTGCGCGAGTACTAGGTCCTTGAGGCATCGAACTAAGGATATCGGCAAAGAAAATGGCCGACTTTATAATCAACTTCTTCTCGAAAGTAGAAATACCCCCCATAAACATTCAAATAAACCAGGGGTAATCGACATGCCACATCAACTTCCTATCGCCCTCAATTGCAGGACACTCTGGAGAGAGTCTACGTGGAACTGAGAAGTATGTTGAGGGCGCATTGTGTCGAACAACGAACTGATTGAAACTAAGGGTTGTCGTTTCTGCATTTTCAGCCAGAGACGCAACACTGGGGTACAGCCCGTTTAAGTTGATTAAGTAATGGATTTGTGGATGTGAATAATAATTATTTGATTTTGTTTAGTTGTTTTTATGGCATATCAACCCTTTTCGAGTTGCCGAATCCAGTTATTTCGGAAACAGTTTTTTGTGCTTCAAGATCTTATTATATTAAAATATTTCTTTGTAAATTTGGTTTTGTTGTTTTACAGCATATCAATCTTTTGCAGGTTATTTATTGCTGAATCCAGTTATTTTGGAAGTAGTATTCATGTTGCATCCCGTTATTTTGGAGAAAGTTTTATTCTTCAAGATTTTGTATCTTCAATCGCTAGTTTGTAACGTTTGACTTGGTAATTTTATAGTGGATTTTATCGTTTTTGTTTCCTACGCTGCAGAGACATGAATGAGTTTTGCAATGTAAGAGGGAACAGGGCTACAGTATTAATGCTTGTTACATTTTAAGTTATTTCTTTCCAAGTGGCTGTTTTAATTTTTTACTGGTTGCTTTTTGTTTCAATGTCTAAGAAAAAATATCACTTCATTCGGAAAAATCATTGTTAAATTTAAACTATACCATGCGATTTTCAGCTTAGAAAATCGAACTTATTCATGTATTTGTCAATGGCTACGTCTTAATTTGAAAACTTTTTCAGTGTGGTTTTGTGAGAATTTTATTCTCACATAGCTTAGACCTTTAGTAGAGCGAAAAATAGACACGACAGCGAAAAGCGCACTTACCAGGTTGATTCAGGCAGATTGTCTCCTTTTCTAGATTGCAAAATTTTATTGCCTCATTTTGCTGCTTAGCCGAGCCTGGTAGTTAAGTCTTTGTAGGGTTAAACTTCAAATTAACCAATGAGAAAGGCTATAATTAAAACATTGTGTTAAACCAATCAACCAATGAAGTGATACGATCCAAGTCATGTAATTTCTCACACATTGCTAAAGGAGCAGAGAAAAAGTAATGGATATCCAATATTTTTCCCCAGTTATTGAATACAAGGTAAATATGTATTAGACTGTCAATTAAGCGACAAGTAAATATTTCTGGTGGTCACAATGACTTAGCTAACTATTGTACTTTCTTTTAAAGAGAGAGAAACTATACGTGTTTCTGCCTGCTATGAGAAATGAATTCATAGAGAATTAATCTAGTTTTGTTTAGATTACCAATATATTAATAATAACAATAACGATAACTAGAACATAAGTCAAATGACAACTAAATAGATTCTGGAATAAAAAGCTTAGTGTGATACTTCTTTGTACAAGTCCACCTCCAAGAATATCGTGTTGTTTCACCCTAACACAGTAAAAATGTTACAAACGATCACAGCGTCAAACGACAGCATAAGAGATGATCCGTTATTTGCGACAGAACAATTTGGACAGAAGTAGGAACCTTCCGCTGAAGACGACGCAGAAACAACCTTTAAATACAGGAGGAATAAATGTTTTAATAAATAAACATGTTCGCCACCGTCTCTTGATAAACAAACCGAGCAATCTTTGCCATCGTTCCTATTGATGAGCCTAAATACCTCGCCAAGACTCCCAAAGGATCGCGTTTTATTTGGTGGTTTTATTTCCCCACCTTCTGCGGACGATCGCCTGATATATTAGCATCAACTTCTCTCAAGGACAGCAATTATTCGTTGTGATATAACTTTATGAATTGTTCAATATATCCATGTCAAGGGATTGCAAAAGTTTTGCTCTACTGGGAAGATCAGGACACAAATCGTCCGATTCATAATTATTGATAAAAAAACGTGAATTATAACCAGTTTGTAAAAATGATTAGCGGTTAAATTTCGAGACCCCATTAAGAAGTAGTAATATATGTAAGCAGTCGGTCATTAATCGCTTTCTCCACATCGGAAATGATAGTTAAGAAAACAAAATAGTTGTCTTTCTTTCTAGATTGTGTTTATTATCTTCTTCCATGCATCTGTTTCCCAAGCCGAATAAGGAGGAATGATTAGGTGACTAATGGAAGTTGACCTTAATTTTTACTTTGAATTCGTCCGCACGAAGACCCCTGATAACATGATGCTGGACGCTAAGAAGGTCTTTGTATTGTCCGAATAAACATGTGTAGGAACACCAAACAGATGTGTAAAATTAATAAACACTAATATAAATAGTCTAGTGCTCGTATCCAGTAATAGCTCCAGGTGTACGACACGTAAATTTATGCAGGTGAACAACAAGACGCACATTTTCACGTCTTCATCGTTGTATTTACTAACAAATCACCGGTAAAGTCTTTACACACTTGTCGAAATGGTTGAAAAAAACATTGCCTGGTGAGTGGTCAGTTGAGAACTAGAGAATTTTCTTTACCGATTGCTTCCTTTGGGGAATTTAGAACCCAGATTACCTCAACTTAGAAAGAGATTCATTCGTACCCAGATGTAACCCATTTAAATCTGTATCTTTAACAACAATACAGTTAAATGATGGTGTTCTTCAAAAGTATAGGAAATTTAATTTAAAAAGGTGGATGCTGGAATTATGTCCTTTAGTACGCAACAGACCATCCTTATCAACGAAAAAACCAAGAGCTGATACCCTTGAAAGCTCAGCGTTATTTGAAGGTTGGTTTAAATATTCCAACTCACAGGAAAATTCTTCCCTCATCATACAAGAAAAGAGCAACAATTTAGCTCTATGGTTTAATTTATCTGTGTGTCGGTATCTCAACTCATCACAGAACTGCAAAACTTTTTCAAATCAATGATGAGAATCAGAAATATTTATTGGTAAACCGTTCTCGTTAGTACAGGAATCATTAGAGAACATATAGGATATAGTTTTTTGTTGATCTTATTTAGACAAAGCAAGGGGGGACATGATCCTGTCAATGGTAAGTTGATTTAACCAATCGGGGGGGGGGTACCAAAAAACTTAGAAACGAAAAGGCCTCTAGTCAACAAATCAGCAGCGAGAATTTTGATTTCTAGGTCAATATCATCCAGCATTTCTTTTTCATGCCCTATACACGATTCTCCACAAACATGTTTCCGTTAAAAATACAGGATAGGCCACTGAGCATCGAATACAGAGAAAATGAAAAGAATATTGGCAGACTTCAAAACCTTCAGCACATTAGGAACAACTTTAAGAGCGAAATAGTAGCCACATGTTCTAAGGTAGGAAGGGTCTTCCGCTTAATTAAGAGGCGCCTTCGCCTTAGCAAATAAGAAAGACCATTGTATTCCTTGTTTTACATAAATAGAAACACCGTATGCAAGTTTAGATGCATCACATAAGCATATAAACTTCTCTGGGGACTCCCCCATCACAATAAGTCTAGGGAACTCCAAAATCACATTTAACTAACTCCTTAGCTAGGGTTTGCCAAGAGGTTATAAAATTTTCAGCAATATACTGATCCTAAAACAGTTTGCGTTTCCAACGTTAACTAACAAGGATCCTGCTTTGAGTGGTAACTGGAAGCAGTATAGATAAAGGATCATATATACTGAAATTTAAGAAAGAAGTCGACGCTTAGTTTTATTTAAGTATTTATCACGTTAGGGACCAGTCAAAACCTAATCTAGACGCGAGAAATAACGGTACCCCAGGAACTTTTCAAAGGTGGGAAGAGGTGAGGTAATAGAGCTATTTTCGATTATCCTGTTTTTCAAGTCTGTACAGTATAAGTTACAGGACTGAAGCTCCAATCCGGCACCGGAGAGTTTTTAAACAGAAAGGTGGGAGTCGTAATCGCAACCAGTAGTGACTAAGTTGTCAACATAAAAATTGTTAATCATTACTGAGGAAGACACATCGGAATTATATCTCTCTGCACGAAACTTGAGTATGTAACTTAAGATGAAGGGACTGGTAGTAAAGCCAAAAATGATTATTGAGTTATACCTATAGGTACACATTTTCTCATGCACTTTGAGACAAACCAGAATCTGTTTTTGTCCTGCTCAGTTCGCAGGCGGATTTGCAGGAAAACTTTACGAAGATCTCCTAAAATACCATTGTTATTTTTCCTAAAAGCCAGTAGGAGGTCAAGCAATTGTGCTGTCAAGTTTACTTCAGCATAAGCTGCATCATTAAGAGAAACACCCCCACTTTTTTAAGGAACAATTAAAAACGGGACATATTTTTGTGGTGACCCAAACGCCTTTCTTTAATAACAGGCCTATGAGGGATCCAACAATATTCTCATACTCTCCAGGAGTAACAGAGAGGGTTTTACGATACCAATTTTTTCATATGCTTCGAACATTCGTAAATATTCGTTATATAAACCTTGTTTCCATAAATAATGTGCAAAACTTTGCATAATTACAATCTACCCGAGAGAACTTTTCACATTCGCAGGGCAGATACACATAATATTTCCCAGCTTTTAGCACGATAGTTTTAAACAAAAAAAATATTTGTACACATGAAAAAGAAAAAATGTTTTCACGGCGAGCTAACCAATTCAGCAAAATTTTGAAGTTAAATAAATTCATTGTAAAAATCCTTTAAAAGATAAATATTAGTTTTCTGGGTGTATTTCAAAGATAATTCGTAAAGTCCTAAGATTATTGAATTAAATTAAAAAACACCTTCTTTGTAAACAAAAAATAGCTTAATTATACCCTAAAAAGCAAGTAATTCTGCTGTTCGCCAAAACGTAAGAAATGAAGTTTTGTAAACACGATTATATGGGAGCCCAAAATTACAGCCAATCTTCGTGGAAAATATTGAATAATTCGACTCCTTGTCTTTCCAAGCTGATAACTACTCGAAAATTGTAATTCAAATACTTTTTTTTTTCAATTAAAGGAGCAAGGACCAATGTGTCATTAAAAAAACAAAAAACAAAAACAACGTGATTAAAAAAAAGCTTCGGACTTTACAGGTAAATTTCAAAATAGGGGGGGACATTGTAACATGGGGAGGCATGAATTAATTCGACCCCCTCTCTTTCCAAGCTTATAACTACTCGAAAAATGTAATTCAAACCCTATTTTTTTTTCAATTAAAGGAGCAAGGACTAAGGTTTCATTAAAAAAAAAAAAAAAACAACGTGTTTAAAAAAGGTTTTAAACTTCGTACTTTATAGGTACATTTCTAAAAAAAACACTTCTTTTTTGTTTTAAATTTGAATATATTTTTAATTGATCTTTTATCTTCAATTTGTGATATATAAAACTTGGGTGAGTAAATTACTTATTTACTTTTTAATAGACATTTCAAAATGGGGGGGGCGTGAATTAAAAAGAAAACGTTTGTCTAAAATATTATATTCGGTTTATTGGAAATAGAGCATAAAATGTTACATTGACCCTGAAAATATCGTAAAAATAGAATCAATACAAAAATGTTGATAGATTTTTAAATTATAAAATTGAAAAATACTGAACTCGTAAAATTCAATTAATTTCATTACTGTTTTTTTTTTAAATAAAAGAAATAATATTTATATTACTTTTTATACGACTTTAATAGTTTATTTTGGATGTATAATCCATAAAGAAAATAAACAACCCACTTTTAAAAGAGAAATTACGAGTTTTTTATATTTTTTTCGCAGTTTCGTGTTAGGGGTGTCAAAAATTCCTACAAAAATTCTGATACACCTAATACACCTGATACACCTATCGAAATGATGTTTCAAAATGAAGTCATGATATTAAAAAGGGGAAGTGGTTCCAGTTTTCTTCTTTTTCCCCCAGACGTGCATCCATACATCCCTGTCCTGAACGTTTGTACCATTTTAATCATTTTTATCATTTCTTAATTTAATTATTTTTTATGTTCTTGTTTTTAATTTTTTTTTAATGATTGTTTAAGATTATTAAAAAATATGTTACGCCAGAAGTTTCATATTTATGCGAGGAAATATTGAAACCTTGCGTATAAAAATCATGCGAAATCAGTAATTTAAAAAAAGTAGAAATATTTTTTGCTATTATATTTTTTTTTGTGTAAATATAAAATTAAAAAAATGCTTAATTCAATGGTAATATCGGCAGTTCGAGAAATTAATTTGTATCGAGTTATATCAAATTCATCAATACGGACTTGTTGAGGTGGTGCAAATTAGGATCATTCATGTTTTTTTTTTACTACAGAAAACTATAACTTTAGTAAAGGCATATTTTGTTTACACAAAATAATACATTTCTACTAAGATTTAAATAAAAAAAAATAATGGGTTCTTTATATTCCGTGATCATCATTTTATAAATACTGAACATTTCATTAAAATTGGTTAATTTCCTGATTTTTGGTGAATTTTTAAGTAAAGATAGGAGTCGAAATATTTATACATTTTGAGCATCGGCATTCATTTTGTACGTATATATATATATATATATATATATATATATATATATATATATATATATATATATATATATATAATAACATATATATATTTTATTATATATATATAATAAAATATATATATATGTTATTATTATTATTATTATTATTATTATTATTATTATTATTATTATTATTATTATTATTGACATAATTGAAAACAAACAAAATCATCATCGTCGTCGTCAACAGCATCATCATCGACAGCATTTAAAAACAACGGTAAAACAAAATCGATCCTATCAAAAAGGTTGTATCATGCGGATTTAAGGAATGTTTATTATATCTGTATAAGTGAATGTTTTATTGCGTTTGTATATTTTTCTACCGGCGAATTTACCCATTATGTTGAAGAAGATAACATATGTATTTTGTATATATTAACATTATACACGTTAAAAGTAACGAGTTGTAAAAATTAGAGAATCTATTTCAACAGCTTTGAAAGGGAATTAACTTATCTCTATTTTATAGAGTTAGTTCCCTTGCATAGTTATTTCTCTTGTGAAAGCAGTATGTATGATTTTTTTCCGAATAATTATAGTATTACTCTATAGTAATACCCATGAACAGTTCTGCGTGTCTCTCTATGTGTTTTCTATTGTTCTCGAAATGTCACTTTGATAATTATTTTAACTATTTTATTCAATTTTGGAATATAAAATCATAAACTGAAAGGATGTTTTGTAATGTTTGAAATAAAATATAAATTCACAATTCATTATTTGGTTTCACATTTGTAAAATTTAGTAAATACTTTTTTTTAAAAAAATACTTTTTTGGGGGGTACTTTTAAAAATTGAAATGAATTTGTAAGCATTTAAAGTGTTGAATAGAAATTTTTTTTAAGTTGCTTGACATCTCTTGGCAAATCCTTGTGTAATTGAATGTTTTATGCGTGTTTTTTTTTTTTTGTTTTTTAGAGAGAATAATTTCAGAAGTAGTGATTATAACGACACTAGTTAATTCCATTACTTATAATTTTACAAGTTGCTTTAATTTATTTTTTTACTGACAAAATTATATTGCAATAACAATTTAATTGTTCATTTGAACTTCTATTTTAATAAATAATATTAAGAAGAAACATAAACGAGGTCTAGTGGAGTCAGTTTCGTCTTTATTATTTCTTTGAATCATTTTCAGTTCAAGCAACAGTTGTTTATCCTTTCATTTTTGCTGAAAGCGGACGCTTTTCTTTTGAACTTTAGCAACAACCATCTTCAGGATTTCATTTTCATACATCGCGACTTACATCTTACTCTGTCTCTCTCTCTCTGTCTCCCCCCCTCTCTCTCTCTCTCTCTCTCTCTCTCTCTTTGGCTTATCTTTCTTTCTCTCTCTTTCTCTCTTACAGTACACAAACACGCATACGCTCACACACACACACACACACACACAGAGAAAGAGAGAGAGAGAGAGAGAGAGAGAGAGAGAGGTCTTTATCTTCTCCCTCAATCGGACATAGATAAAACAAGCTAGTACTCATTGACATTCATTTTGCATCGAATATCTTTCCGCTGTTTATTTTCATTGTTTCAATATAATATTTTTTCTATGTTTATGTTTGTATTTACAAAAGTTTATTCTATTTCTGGTCATGTGTATAGGTTTCGTACGCGAGTATTTTTTTCTGTGTATATTAACCGTTTTTGTATAGTGTTATGTTCTGTACAATGTTAAGCATTCTTTATATTCATATCTCGTTAAGTTTATTTCCATTTTATTTTTGAAACTCTTTTTCGTTTATTTTTTTACTATTATTTGTTTTACAGTAGGTCTTTTCATATTCCCTTCAGTTATCTAGAAAACTTAATGTGGTTGGTGAGATGTTTGTAGGAAGACGTACGCAGGAACATATGACAGTTCAAATGAAATAACAGGAAAGCTATTTATATGTATGTACATATCAGACAGACGCCGGTACACACACACATACACACACACACACACACACACACACACACACACACGAAAATATCGAATAGAAATTTAATTAAAATATAAACCAGTTTTATCGTATATTTCCGGGGGGGGGGGTTATTGGCACGAACGTTTACGAATACGTGTCTGGTTCACAAATGTGGGTTGTTTTCTAAAATATAAGTAAGAGGCGACGAACTGGCGTTTAAGTTTATATGTTCTTATCACGTCGGCGTCACCAAAACTATAGAATAGGATAACAACGTCTCATTCTAACATACTTTAATGATTAGTTTCGTTGGTAAGAGTGAAGTAGAAAGAAGAGACTAAGCTATAGAATGAGTCCATGTGCTGAGACAAAAGGTCAGATAGACTAGCTCGAGCAGAAAAGTTCATGTACGTGTACCATAGTGAAGGCAAGGTTCGGCGGTAGTCATACTAGATTATTTATCTTCTCGTTGAAATCAAACCCAGCACCAAAAGCCCAGGTGATTTCTGTTTATGCTCGAAAAGAGTTGCGGATTGATCCAAGCCACGTGCATGATGTGGATAGTCCTAAAAGACGGAAAGGAAAAAATAAGTTGAAGTGTGTTTAACCTATTTATTAACTCGTTTATGTGCTCAGCCAAAAGGGAAGTGTAATGCCCGGTAAAATCAGCAGTAAACTTAAAAACTAGACATTCGAATCAATAAACCGTATAAAGTGTTGCTGCTGTCTGTAATCGCGGCGGGTACAAATATATTTAAAGATACAAATATATTTCCTATCCTCCCTTTTAAAGGCGTAATAGCATCCGTACTAATAGTAGTTTTCAATGGAATATCTACGAAATTTAGCCAGAGACCGCGCCCAAATAAACGAATGGGGGTATACTATTGTCTAATATTTTAACACTACAGTAATATTTCGGTTAGCGTTCATCCACTTTATAATCAAATAGCTTTTGTCCCTGATAAGTTGTGATCTAGTTAGTAAGAAAAGCAAACCAAAATCAAACTTCAAGAGATGGGAACGCAAGTCTATGCATCTTATATCTTGCAGAACAGAGAAGCGTCTATAATTTAATGAACGTCCTAAGAATGTACATACACATTTCACTAGAACCATTAAACAACAGTTTTCGAAAAATAATTTTCCATGTTATAAACCCCTATAACATTCAAAAACAACACACACACCCTTAATAAATGGCCATGGCCTTTGTAAACTCTCAAGTGCAACCATTTATACTTGCATTTTGCCCTGGATTTTATTTATGTTATTCGTTGCATTTTCTTATTTTCATTTCTTCGTTTTCAAATGTTATAATTCTAAAATATGTTTCGTTATACTCCTGCAATTATTTCCTTAATTCCATTAGTTTATATACTATTCTTCTATTAATTAAACAATTCAAGTTGATTATCGTTTAAGAAAAGAATGACTGAAAGAAAAGTGTTTATTAATATGAAATTTAAACGAATGCGTTTATGAAAAGAAACGTTTCATTATAATCAAACAACTACTGATTTGGTTTCTCTGATTTTTATGTTTTTGGATTTCAAATAAATACCGAATGAATATTATATGAGTATTATGGACTGTCCAAAATAAATTATTAAAATATCCGAAAAAAAGTCCACAATATTTCTGGAACAATGAATAGTTTTAAGATTTTAATAAATGCTAATTTACCCCATACCTAAAACGACATACACACCGTATTTGAGTTTTCTCGTTTTCTTTGGTAACGAATCGTTGTTTTATTGTTACTACGAAAAATAATCGTCAAATTTGGTGAAAAATAGTATTTACATGAAAGAATAAGTACAATAAATATCTTTACGTATTGGAATATGTTTTTAAATTTTTAAGATGAGATTCGATAATTATTATTGATTATTTTGACTGCCGTTCTCATCTTTAATATTATTTTTTTCAAATTATGATTCCTCTCCGGTCGTAGCTTCATCATTGTTCCGATTGAAATTGTGCAAATAAAACGTATTGATTTAATTGAAAATCTATTACAAATTATATTCTTAATTCCAAACAATTAACTTTTCAGAACAGTATATCTACATTTTTGCAAATTATCGAAAAGGTCATCTCACATTCGATCAATCTGACATCCTTTAGATCTACGTGAGATCAGAACTAAAAAAATGCTGTCGTAAAAAATACTGCCTTAGTAATTGTGTATTCTGCCTAGTCGATTTTTATCAACAAGGAACACGTTTTCTTTTTGCTTTTTGTTTTTTTTTTGTGTACAACTCTAATAAAAACATTATATTTTATAGTGTCTACATTAATACGTTCATTATGAATTAGGGATAGATAGCAGAGTTTCGGCCATCCTCTTTTGAAAATGATTAGTTCTCTATATATTTCTACTTATTTTACACCTAAAAGTTTATGTTTTTATATATTTTATTTTAATATTTTATAATAAGCAGTATTTTATGCGAAGTGTTCACTCTGCATCGGTTTGGCATGCAGTGGTGTAAATGAAATTACATAAATTGCAGTACATTTCAATACGTTGCTAAATGTCAACATCCTAATGGAATAATGAGCGTTTTTCGAGAATCAGGTTTCAGTAAAATCCATAAATCTAAGCTGATCAATCACAATTTGCCTCTAGCTTGACAATACACATTTGTTTTAGACGTGCTTGTTAATTGGCAATATAAGAAAGTATCGGCTGCAATTTACGTAATTTTATGTAAACGAATTATGATAGGACAGGTTTTTATAAATTATAATACGAGTACATACGCGCGCGCACACACACACACACACACACACACACGCACACGCACACACACGTACATATATGTGGACGCGTGTTCAACTATATATGGAAGATTAGAATTAGTTTCGCAACTCTTCTCCTTCTCTTTTCCGCTTTGTTTTTTCTTTGTTTTCAACGTTTTTGTTTGCATTCATGTTTTCGATATTTACATATATCTTTATGTCTCTATATCTGCATAATTACCTGTTTGTATTTTTCATTCATTATTAACTCTTGATATTAAATCTTACTAGCTGCTTGTATTTAATCGCATTTGTCTTTTCCTTTCCCTTCCGTATTAAACATTTTCTTTCTGAATTCTTTTTATTTATTTTCTCTTATTTTAAATTTATTTTTCCCTTATTTTTACACTGATTTTTCTTCCTCTTATTTGTTCTCCTCTCTTTTCTGATATCTATTATTTATCTTTTTTTTTGTTTACTTGCCTCCCAACGAGGGCGGAGTTAGACACAAGTGTTATATTCGATTTCTGCTTTCTCTCATTTTATTTTCATTTTAAGTAATCTCTCTCTTTTTATACTTACATGAAAAGGGGACAGCCCTTATCATGTAACACAAGGTCGGCTTTTAATGGGGGGGGGCAGCTACGCAAAAATGGGTACTCTGGTTAGTAAAAAATACAAAAATGTATCAGTCATAAAGGATTTCCCCTCCATAAACCGAGACCAAAAAAGTGTAGTGTAGCATCAGACCAGATACTACACGTTCATCATGGCGCAAAGGCCAAGAAAGAAAAAAGGTAAGGCTTTTTTTCTTTTTATTTTCTTGTTTTTACTTATCCCCACATATATATATATATATATATATATATATATATATATATATATATATATATATTACTTATCCCTATATATATATATTTTACTTATCATATATATATATATATATACGAAAATAACGTAGGTTTCAATAGCAGATGCCACATACAAATTTCTTATTTGTATGTGGCCTATTAGTACCTATCTTATGTAACTTTATAAATAGTTTTCTGATACATCCAAACGTTACATTCTCGTCCGTCGATTCGAAAAATAATAAATTCACTCTTATATATATATATCTTATTCCCGCTTTTCTGATAGGCTTTGATCAGACTTCCTTATTTCAGAATGCAATTCTGTTAAATTAACCGAACATGCAAGCCGTTATCCAACATGGCGTCTACTGATACAGGAGGTTGGCGTTCTGTATTAAATAAAGCGATTACTGAACAGCACAGAGTTATTGGCTTCTCAAGTTATCTCTCTCTCTCTCTCTATATATATATATATATATATATATATATCCCACTCTCTTTCTCTCTCTTAAAATAAGTTTGGAGTGAGAGAAAGTGAGAGATAGATGTTGTGTTGCGAGGATTCATATCAGGAGACATGTTTACTGACATGTTTAACGATCACGACAATACTGAGGCAGACACTTATAACAGACTGAGAGAAATGAGAATTAATTATTGAAGGAATGTGTAATACTGTCTTTCAGATCAGAGGGTAGAATCATTACTGATGATGGCGGAGGGGACACATTACTTGGAAGGGGGTTATAAAAAGTTCTTTTAGGATGATGATACACAAAATACATTTACCTTTCAATTTGTGGAATGAAGACACGAAGACAAACAGTTACAAAATATCGATGATATTCTTTATTCATTGGACCGGTCGAATGCTGAGGACGTCAGGAATTCATATTTGGGATCTACATACTTTAATGTTTTACCTCTCGCTTCCAAAGAGGCAGCTGACCACTGACTTCCAACTGACTGACTCTCAACTCTCTCTCTCTCTCTCTCTCTCTCTCTCTCTCTCTCTCTCTCTCTCTCTCTCTCTCTCTCTGACTTACTCCCGACTCTTCTGACTGACTAGCTGACTGAAATTCGAACCCATAATATGGAGAAATGTTCTTTGTCTATGACGTGAGAAGTGTTTTTCAAACGTGACTAATTCACGTGGCTATGCATGTTTTGTCCAAACACACTTCTGAAAATAAAGAATCCTCTCCTAACCTAGTTTTTAAACTAACTTATTTTTTAACAATATATTTTTAATTTTCATTGTTCTTTCTTATACTGACATGTTTAATATTCAGAATTAAAAATAGGCTTACTGTCTCACATTTCATTTCTTAACTTTGCCTACGGGGTTTGATTCTCGGCGTATCCTAATCTTATTTTCACTTATCTAATGTTCTTCTTATTTACATGGAAATAGGACAGCCCTTTTCCTGTAACACAGACAGAGAGATAGACAGACAGACAGAGGCAGATCAGAGCGAGAGTTATATCTGTTTTGTTTAAACTCGACCATTGTACTGGAACGAGAGAGTGGGAGAGAGAGAGAATTTATCACGTCAAGGATTGACCTCATTAGATTACGAATTAATCTCAGTACATTACCGCGTCCAGTTATTTGGTTTAAATAAACAAGGCAGCGTGCTGGTGTTGTCGTACGGAAACATTCGATAACGGATCTCTGTTACAACGGGTTGCACGTTCGTACCCATATAGTTGAATTATTATTTTATTTTTGTATATGTCGAAGTTTTAACATTTAAAACGGGGTACATCCTGGGATTAATACGTATTTCGTGTTTTTGTTTTTTCGAATTCAAAAGTTTATTACTTTTTTCCCCCGCTTTTTATTTGTGTTTTATTTTGTATCGAAATGAAACGATAAACCTTCAGTTGTTTGTGGGGTGTTTAATTTTAGTTGTCTTTTTGTGTTCATTTTTATTTTTTATTTTGCTTTAATTTTTTATTTGTTACGGTGGCAGGTGAACTTTTGAAGCCAAGTACTGCAGTAAGTAATAAAAAAAAATAATTGATAAATACACGAAAGAAGTTTCGTTTCGTCCCCCTGGGATAATATTGAATGTTTTCATTCTTATATAAATTTCTGCTTCTTAATAAAACTTGGAGACGATTTTTTTTAGTCGCGGAGGCCGGTAAGTAACCAGTCAACATTACCTCAGCTAACAGCTAAATGTGATTTTCTTGGGGTTTTTTTGCGTTCCGATAGCCGTTCTTACCATGAGGAGTTGGAAGTGTCTGTTCCGAAACCCGCTTGTAACATGAGGAGGCTGGGAGCAGCAGCAGCAGCAGCAGCAGGAACAGCAACCACAACAACAACAACAACAACAACAACAACCGCACATTATTTATTTTTTTAGAAAAGGGGGACGTTTCACCGGGCAACGCCGGTTAACGGGTATTGCTAGTAAAATGATAAGGCTGTTGGTGGAAGACATTTTAACGAAACTGGCGTTATCCGCCTGAGAGTCAAGGACTCAAACTTTGGATTAGCTACTAAGCAGGCTGTCTTACCAGCAGATGCAAATACTAGGGCTGCTGTATTTCTATTTAGTGAATGGATTCTAGACCATGCAGTTGCTTCTGGTGGGTTCTCGATGCCATATTATTGGGTAATTGATACAATGCAATGTTTAAAAGTTCTCCTAAGAATCATTCTTTGGCCAGATATGTTTCTCCATAAGTGCATGGATAGATTCTGAACTTGACACAATAATAGAAAGGAAAAAATGAAGGATTTTCCTCTTATTTTTCTTTTCTTTTATTGGCGTTATACGTTTTAATTTTATGTAATTTGAAGTGGATATTTGTTGCGTTTTGATCTTTTAAAAATGTTGGATGAATATTTTGTCCAATGAATATACGATATTTCAGAATAACATTAACTTCTGCTACTTCAAACAAACTAATTTGATGATTACGAGTTTGATAAAACAGAATGTCGCATTTTCGCTCTTCTAGCGTAAATTTTGCCACAGAAATTTCACAACTATTCTAGTTTAGCTTGTCCTTTTATTTTAATAAAAAATCGTTTTATTTTTGCTGATTTTTCAGGCGTGCTATTCAGTATGGGTCAAACGTGGAAGGATATGCGTCGTTTCGGGTTAGCTTCTCTTCGAGATCTTGGAATGGGCAAACAGGGCACAGAGCAAAAAATCCACGAGGAAGTCTTCGAGGTAAAAAAAATCTTAGAGAATTCTGGCGGACAACCGATTCAACTGAACACACCGATCGGAAATGCAGCGATGAATATTATTTACAACATTGTCTTTGGCGAACGGTAAGCTGTTTGCTTTTAATACTCAGGGTTTGATCTCGCTTTATGGCAAGGTTTAGTATTTGTTTTAGAGAAGAAAACAAAATTGGTCAATTAGAAAACGAATATTAATCCAAACATAAAATATCGCCAAGATTAATCTACGAGTTTTCCACATGAGTTTATTTTGTTTTATGTACCCTGTATGAATTAAAATGATCCAAGTTTTAGAAGGTGTTCTTGTATAATGATAATATCAATTATATATATATATATATATGTGTGTGTGTGTGTGTGTGTGTGTGCGTGTGTGTGTGTAAGAATACGGGTTGTATTATAATGTAAATATAAATCCCTAATAAATATTAGTATCAACAGTTATAAGATGAGCCTAGATAAATTAAGGAAAGCTCAATATACGAGATAAAATAAAATGGAAATTATGAGATAAATTATGTATGATTAAAATAAAAGTTATTGTTTGCAGAACGATAATTTAATAACTATCTGTACTAATTTGTCAAACAATAATTTTAGATATTTTGTACATAATTAATCTCATAATTTCCACATATATATATATATATAAAATAAATACGTATTATATACGTTAGAAGCCAAAACAACGCATTATTACAAAATAAACAGACATTTATTTTGTTTGAATATTATGTTGAAATTTATAAATATATTTCGAGGCAAAGCCTCATCTTCAGTATGCATTTCTTTCTTTTTTCCCCATATTGTTGTTGGGCAGAGAATCAGAAAGTAGAAGTCCGCTTGTTGTTTTTACGGTAGTTTTTTTTAAATCTCGGAACGGTGCGTTAGGTCACGCGAGATTCACGTTAAGATTTTTTTGTGTGTTCCTTAGAAGCGCCGGTTGAGTTTGAATAAAATAAATACGTATTATATACGTTAGAAGGAAAAACAACGCATTATTACAAAATAAACAGACATTTATTTTGTTTGAAAATTATGTTGGCATTCATACATATATTGCGAGGTTAAAACAACAAAATGATTTCTACTTTCTGATTCTCTGCCCAACAACAACATGACAAAAAAAAAGACAGAAATGCATACTGAAGATGAGGCTTTGCCTCGAAATATATTTATGAATTTCAACATAATTTTCAAACAAAATAAATGTCTGTTCATTTTGTAATAATGCGTTGTTTTTCCTTCTAACGTATATAATACGTATTTATTTTATTCAAACTCAACCGGCATTTCAAAGGAACACAAAAAAAATCTTAACGTGAATCCCGCGTGACTTAACGCACCGTTCCGAGATTTAAAAAACTACCGTAAAAACAACAAACGGACTTCTACTTTCTGATTCTCTGCCAAGCAATTACATTGCAAAAAAAAAAGAAAAGAAAGAAAGGCATACTGAATATGAGGCTTTGCCTCGAAATATATTTATGAAATATATTTATAAATTTCAACATAATTTTCAAACAAAATAAATGTCTGTTTATTTTGTAATACTGCGTTGTTTTGGCTTCTAACTACATATTTATTTTATTCAAACTCAACCGGCGCTTCTAAGGAACAGAAAAATATTAACACACACACACACACACACACACACACATACACACACACACACACATATATATATATACATATATATATATATATATATATATATATATACGAAGTGTCTTCAATAAATTTCTAGACATTTTTATAATAAACACATGAAACCGTAGTCTTCTTCGAGGTAATCCTCTCCAGCTGCCATGCACTTGTAAGATTAAATCCCATTTTTTTATTAAATATATCAAACATTCTTGCCTGTACTCTATATACTTGTTTTATACTTGTTTTCATTGTATTTTAATTTCAATCTGGCAATCTTCAACCAGTCTTGATCATAAAAACAACCTTTTTTCTATTCCAAGACCATCACTCTAAACGGATACTTGAACATCATATCATTTTTATTGTTCAATAAATCTGTCCAGCTGTACTCTATGTCTCTTTAAATGATTTTAATATTTAATATATTTTCAATGTATGTGCTGAATAGAAAAATCATATCAATCCATAATAAATATTGTATTCATGACGTTCCTCTGAGGAGATAAGCCTACATTGAGAACCCATGGATTAACTGAAAGTAATTTAAATGTTGTATTTCTTGTTCAAACAATAATATTTCATTTAGAAAAGTACCTGTTGTAAAGGAAATTAAAATATAAAACCTACAATATATACATATATATATATATATATATATACACACACATATACATATATATATATATATATATATATATATATATATATATATATATATATATATTTGTTTAAAATTCAAAGACTCACGTTTTCTTTTTATAACCTTCGTTTCTTTCCTGGATTTTTTCCAATTACAGCTGTTTCATTGATGAGTAGGCAATTTTACGATTTATGTTTCCATAAAAATATCCTGCCCCCATCAACTTCTTCAGATGTTTATCCATTAGATTTTTACAACAAAGGGTATTTTTTAACATGCTGGACATCGTATTTGGGTAAAAAAGTTTCCAAAGCCATGTCTCCTCACTTCCTCCATCTTTTGGTGTTCATATATATATATATATATATATATATATATATATATATATATATATATTTATATATATATATAGAGAGAGAGGGAGAGGGAGAGAGAGTAATTATAAAATCTATATTTTAAATTTCAAGTTATTCTTTATCTTACATTGCCTAGTATCTTTATCTTATATCATCGTATATTGCTTTAAGCATGTAACAATATTCAATTCCTGATAGCACCCGTTTCGTAGCGCAGAAACAATCATATAATTATTATATCATTTTTTTTTAATATTGTTAGTCCTCACTACTCAGAAGAATAAGAACTCATTAACTTTTTTTAAAAAATTATTTAATTTGTACTATCTTTTAATGTTAATCAGTTCTTTCTGAGTCCGGGAGGAAAATATTCAAATAGTGGCAGAATAATTATGTGATTTTTATGCGACACAAAAAAGCTGCTGTCATTTTACTATGCTGAAAGAAATAATATTTTAACATGCTGAAAGAAATAATAGTTTATCATGGTGAAAGAAATAAATGATTAGATGAACAACAGCTTTGATTATAGGTTATTTGTTTTTATTTGTATATGCTCTGTAGTTATATTTAATATACACCAGGCTTCATAAATAAACGGGTTGGTATATATTAAAGGTAAAACATAATTGAATAAGCATATATTTCCATAAAACCACACACATGCATACCCACACACACATATATATGTGTATATATATTATATTATGTATATACATAAATTTCATGTATCTATTTTAGTATTTACTTCAACAGTGCCCGATAACACAGTAGAGCTAAGCAGCAAGTTTTGAAAATATATATGGCAAAGAGCTACACAGGGTGCTGCATGGAGTCAATTGTACTATGTGTTTTATATATTTACCTTAGTACTGGTTTTCTAGTCAGTCAATCAGATGCTTTGTTATTCACACACCTATTTATCGTAGCAAATAAGCGCGCCTATATCATGCAAACGTAATTAGATTTCTAAATAAAGAAAGAAACACATTCATAAACAAATACACTAAAAAATTATCAATAAAAACATCCTAATTAAAACTAGGTCAGTTTCTAACACAAACACAAATGAAACCCGATCCATGTAAAAAATAACTGGTGAATTACAGTCAAAATTACAATTATCTAGTAAACGCGCCAATTCACCAAGATAAATGGGTTTGTGAATGACAAAGGATCTAATTGGCTTCCTAGCACACCATATTCCACGTGAATATACAAAAACACGTAGAAATACCAGCTTTATGCAATCATTTTTTTAATGCATTTAATGTTTCACTCATATTCATACATACGTAAAAAAAACGCTGGCAATTATTCCGATCTTTGTCCTGCCTTACGTTAGGTCTGCCAATATCTTAAGTTTCTGTCCTTATTTTTCTTGAATGCAATATTCTTGATACTATTTCTTTATAGCGCTGGAAAACTTGTTCAAATAACGTTAATCTAATTTTCAAATTGTTGATTGATCTGCGAATATAAATCCTCTCACTAATATTTGCATGTTTTCTCGTTTATCAGCGGAAGTTGCTCCAATGATACTATTTCAACATTTCATTTCATTTTAACAATATGTTCGGTTGTTCATTGAACATTATATGATGTATATTCTCCAGTAAAAACGAGTAATGAGTCTTTATTGTCTGATGCTAAGTTAAGTTTATATATTCGTTATTTCAGGTTAGAATATGATGATCCAGAATTCAAAGGTGTATTTGACATCCTCGATTATCTGTTCAAAAATGCAAGTAATATGCTGATTGAAAATTTCCTTCCATGGATTGAATATGTTCCCGTGAACACAACGGTAAGTTTAAATAGACAGAATTTTAGCAATACTTCTATGTCCCTATAGGACATACTTGGAATTACAAAAACAGATTTTAAAAAATTTGAACTTGCATTATATATACAGAACTTGCATAATATTTATAACTTGCATAATATTTATATAAATATATATATATATATATATTATATATATTGTATATATATTATATATATAGTTTAGACCTCTTCAAAATTGACCTTTTTCTTCAAACATATAGAAACTGATATTATTTCCATTCTCCAAGGTCTAAATTAGGTAAATATACCAGTTATTGTGATCTTGAACCTTGGCTATGCCTGCCTCAAGAGCCATGTAATTTTATTGTTGACGTTTTTCAAAAACGCTGCAAAATATGGGATATTATGTCCTTATTTTCATTGTAGCTTTCCAGAGGTTGATACTATAGCATTTAGAGTGGTACCAAATGATAGCTAATAAAATTTCCTTGCATATGGTAGTAAACACATGAACACCTGTGTTAATTTTAATTAAGTTTGATGCACAAACATATATATTTTTTATGCTTGGAAAGGATGCCATCATATAATACATAACTTTATCTCAAAAATGTTACTCTTAATGCATGTATATAATTTATTATCACTAACTATGTTTTATCACTTCATTTCAGATTGTAAGTTAAAGCTGATTTGTTAAGATTTGTGAACTGCTCACAACATGGCATCTGGAAGACAACTACGCTGTGGGAAAGTGGTCAGCGATACAAGTGAACGGGATGAACTAACGGAAAAGAGAAGAAAGGTGGCAACTTCTGCCACAAGGTCATTCAGTGATGTGTATCTTATTGGGCAACCCAGCTCCAGCATCAGGGGCTCTCAATTTCCTACTAATCGCCAGGTGTTCCAGTATTTCCTGCATTTAAGGAATGATAATCCCAACAGTGACAATAGGTCTTTAGCCCATGATACAGTGGATGTCGTTTTGCCATTCTGAAATATGGCAAGGATTAAAACACTAACTAGACCAAATGCAGTCAACCGTTTCATGATCCTTCATGAAAAGTACCGGAAAATTGTTAAAAACAAGGGAAGAAATAACAAATCAGAGGAAGATAAACGAGCTAAATTTCTGAAGGACTTAGACAAGTTATTTGATATTGGAGCAAAGGATGTTGTGGAGGAGATAAGAAGCAACAGGCTGCTCACAAAGGAGACCAAGGAAGAGGACGTAAATTTCTACTTGGACCAACAGACCACTCGCCTGGCACATATGTCAGGTCATGATAAGGTGTTTGAGAAGAAGTCTAGAGAGAAAAGCTTCCGAGAAGCAGCAGCAGCAGAAGTTGGGAAAATGCCAAGTGATGAAGACCCAGAGAACAGTCAAGGCTCTGGTACTAGTGAGGGTTCAAAATACACTGAGACAACACCAAGCTGTTCATCAAAACCAAGTACGATAGCCTTACACTTTCCACACTCAGTTATGACCAGTGAAGAGATTTGTAGCACTGCAGATCGGTTGTCACTCTCTGACAACCAGACTACAGCCATGGTGTCTGCAGTGTTGAAGGCAGGAGGCGCACATCTTGATGACTTTGTTATATCAGCCTCTACTACAAGACGAAATAGGATAAACACTCGTCATAACTTGTGCCAAAGTTACATGAATAACTTCAAGGAAAGTCCGCCAGATTACTGCACACTACACTGGGATGGAAAACTTCTACGGGATGTTCTTGGTGAAAGATACCCAGTGGAAAGTCTTGCAGTCCTCGTCTCTGGTACTCCACAGTATGAAGAAGCTGCTTGGTGTGCCCTTCATATAAAGTTTCACAGGAATCCAACAGTGTAATGCTACATTGGAACTGATAGAAACATGGGGTTTCACAGACAACCTTGTAGGCTTGGTATTTGATACCACAGCAAGCAACAGTGGCATCAACAAGGGTGCAGCGAAGCTTATTGAAGAAAAACTAGACAAAAAGGTATTCTACTTCGCTTGTCGCCATCACATATCAGAGGTAATAATTGGAAGTGTATGGGAGCCTGTGTTCAGCAAGGTCAAGAATCCTGACAACCCAATGTTCAGCAATGTGAAAGAGAAGTGGGACAAGTTGGTTAAGGACTGCCCAAGAGTTTTGGGCCTAGTTGAACAAGACTTGAAACAGAAGACAAGCACAATTGCAGTCTTAAGCAATTTCCTTGAGGAAGCAAGTCCGAGGGCAGATTACAGAGAAGTGGCAGATCTGTGCCTGATCCTGATTGGTGAGGAACCTCCTCGAGGTATCCACTGGGCCAAGCCAGGTGCCATTCACCAAATCCGGCTGGATGGCCAGGAACATTTACTGTATGAAGATGCTCATGTTTTCCAATGAACTAAAATACAACACGGACACTATCTTCAAGCTGGAGAGGATGAACAAGTTCCTGGCCTTATTCTACACCAGCCACTGGGTGACCACCACATCTGCAGCTGATGCACCTATACATGACCTCCAGCTTATGAAGAACATGCTGCAATATAAGCAATATGACTATGAACTGGCAACCTCTGTTCTCAAGAAAATGAACAACCACCGCTGGTATCTGACCCAGGAACTAGTGACATTCACCTTGTTCAGTTCACATGCCAGCATGACCAAGTCTGCAAAAGAGAAGCTCGCAGTCAAGCTGTCAGAAACAGAGAACCCTGAAAGTTACAGGAAAGGCAAGCCAGTGTTTCCTGTCAACAATGCAGCTACAGTTCTCACAGACCTTGTAGGGCCAGAATCTCACTTTCTGTTTGATGCTCTTCGAGTGAAATGTGACTGGCTCACTACTCCTGCTGACACCTGGGAAGACAATGACAGCTACAGGAATGCACAGAAGTTTGTGAGGTCAGTGAAAGTGATCAATGAGGTGGCTGAGAGAGGTGTGAAACTAATGAGTGACTTTGCAACTCAGATCACAAGTGACCCAGAGCAAAGAAGCTGCTTACTACAAGTTGTGGAGTACCACAGGAAAAAATCTGACAGTTTCAAAAAAAGCCACATTGAACAAGTTATAATACATGTATTAGTAACATCCTATCTGACAGTTTCTTATGCAATATATGTGTCAGTGCAGTGCTATCATACTACCAAACTGATTTTTGTAGTGTCCCAGCTGTTTGTGCATTACAATTAGTTAAGATTTACACAGGTGTTCATGTGTTTTATTGTGCTTACTACCATATGCAAGGAAATTTTATAAGCTTTCATTTGGTACCACTTTCAATGCTATAGCATCAACCTCTGGAAAGCTACAATGAAAATAAGGACATGATATTCCATATTTTGCAGCGTTTTTGAAAAACGTTAACAATAAAATTACATGGCTCTTGAGGCAGGCATAGCCAAGGTACAAGATCACAATAACTGGTATATTTACCTAATTTAGACCTTGGAGAATGGGAATAATAGCAGTTTCCATATGTTTGAAGAAAAAGGTCAATTTTGAAGAGGTCTAATATAGTTATATATATATATATATTATATATATAGCTATATATATATATATATATATATATTATATATATAATTATATAACTGGCATAATATTTATAGAACTTGCATAATATATCTATCTATATAATTATAAAACTCGAATGACCTTGTGAGTTTGTTTGTAACCCAACATCCGCTTTACACGACTTCCGGTTGCGCATGCGTACTTTTGCAGAATTTTCCCTGCGCACTGAAAAAAATTATTCTCCATTTTTAATACACTTTTCTTAAAAGCATTCATAGATTTACTCCTACACAGCAATAAATAACCTCGAATATATATATATATATATATATATATATATATATATATATATATATATATATATATATATATATATATATACCAATAACTACTTTTTAAGGCACTTCGTCACAAACACAATATGGCCTGTTAAACACGATTTTCATTTCTATTCAATGCCGATAAAACGACAAACTATTGCGAAAACCGAAGCATTTAAACCAGAGAAGATAATAAAACTAACCACTCTTATGGTCTTAGAGTATCACTGTACTTACTCGACGTTGCCAGGGATTACTGGCATTTTCATTTTTTTTAATAAGATTTTAAACTTTAAACTACGATATCGTCTGATCATTAAATTATTAACTGGACCAAATTGTTATAAAACTATAATTTTGTTAATGTAACCTGGTTTTCAAATTCTATTGGATGTAAATAGCCTGAAAAATTTCAGTACATGAGTAGTTGCCGAAGGTTGTAAAAAGGTTAATTTAAATGACTTTCTATTCGACAGTTTAAAGACTTCTAAATTACAAATGTTAAAGGATCACGAAAAAATTATAAAATCTTAATGAATCAAAGAGAAAAAAAATGAAAAATAAAATGACCGACTTTACAAATCAAACAGGTAAGTATTCTGATGGTTTTCATATTGTAATTAAATCAACTTTTAAAAATTACGTTTGTTTTAGTACTGTACCAACTACCCTATTGCATTTGATTAATAAACTAAAAAAACTGTACTTTAATGTGTAATCATTAAGAGTTGCCATGTAACGAGAAATAGATGCACTTATAACCTTTTTTATCTACACGCTTAACACAAATTAATAAATCCGAAAACATTTTTTTTTAATTTTCCGTTACAAATACAAAAAAACCGTTTTCGCCCATAAAACGTTCATTAAAATACGACACCATAATACGTTTCTGGCGTCCCAAATCGGTATAATAACTGCATAAACACACGTTCTTTCCATCAATACTTTTTATAATTGTTTATTTTTGAAACATAATCTCCAATCTTATCCCAAAACTATAAGAGAATCATTTTTTAATGTAACAACGCCCAAAACATTTTCATTGATTAATTTGCGTAATTTATACACAAAAAAATATTTAGACAATTGGATATAGTTATCTCCCATACACTATTAATAACCATGGAAATAATGCAGCCCTTTATAACTAGAGGGCGTGATTAAAATCTTTTTTTTTCCTTCTACAAATTTTTTTAAAAGTCGTCTGCTTACATTCTTATTGCCGATTTTCCAGTAGCTGATTAATCTAACCATAGCTTGGCATACTCCTGTATTTTATCTGCACACGCCAAACGGAAATCCGGATCGGTAAAAGCACCGATTACATTAAATAGTGCTTTCTTTTGTTGTTTTTTTTAAACAACAAATACTTGAATATATTCGGTGATATGTTTTACACATATTAACTCCATTTTTTAATCAAATTTAATATTTTAACTTCCTCATAAGTTGTTAAACAAAGCTGAAAAAATTATTTTACATTCTTTGTAGGACAAGTGCCACGCTCATACATGAATTCTATAACTAATATAACATACTGACCGAACGGGTCACGGGTAGTCTAGTATCTATATATAAACGCATATATATATATATATATATATATATATATATATATATATATATATATATATATATATATATATATACTATAATAATTATAATTTACATACGGATAAAATTGTTTCATCCTTTCGGGAATCATATATATATATATATATATATATATATATATATATATATATATATATATATGTACTCTTAATTCATAAATTGTTATATGCATGTGCATATATATATGGATATGAGGCATATAATCTGTATCGAAATAAATTAATAACTTACTCTATTTTATTTAACTTCTTGATAGAGATCAATACAAATGATCTTTTCAAAACATCGATTTTCTAAAAAAAAAAATTATCAGCATTTCTTTTTACATTTGCCAGCGTATTGAGATTTATGCGCGTATTTGGTGAATGAAAGTGAACAGTCAATATTATAGGAGAATGCTTACTTGTGACTTGGTTGTGTAAATTCCAGAATCACACACACACACACACACACACACACACACACATATATATATATATATATATATATATATATATATATATATATACAACGTAATGGAATAAATATATTAGCAAAAATGAAAGAAACTAGATGTACAAAATACAAAGGATGGAGTGTGACTCCGAAATATATTAAAATCATTAATTTCCAACATATAAAATATGTTTATTTTCGTAATATTGCGTTGTGATTTGACTTTCTGGTGCACCTGATGCGTATTTATATATATATATATATATATATATATATATATATATATATATATATATATATATATATATATATATATATATATATATATATATATATATATATATATATATATATTACTACTTAGTTTAGTCACATAAATTAATATACAAAAATATAAATTTATGCGCAAACTTTAAGTATTTACTTCAACAGTGCTTAATACGTGTGTAGAGCTAGGTAGTAAGTTATAAAAAATATATATGGCGAATAAGCTACACAGATTATTCCGCGTTTCATCCACGCTAGCCTGAGGAGTCTTAGCGTGGATGAAACGCGGAATATTTTCTGTAGCTTAATCGCCATATATATTTTATAACTTACTATATATATATATATATATATATATATATATATATATATATATATATACATGTATCTATATATATTTATACATCCACACACACACACACACACACACACACATATATATATATATATATATATATATATATATATATATATGTCCAAGTTTCATCCCGGTAAGCATACATCACGATAAAAATACATAGATTTCCTTACTGTTTGTTTGAATATACTAAAAAGATGTATAATCCAGAAAACTAACCAATCAGATTTTTGTTATTCCTATTATTCGGGTTAATGTTTTCATTATAAAACAGCTTAGCTTCTGTCAAACAAAGGAATGATATACCTTTATTCAACGTCCCCCCCCTTTAGTTGGGAAGAGGATTCAAAGAAATCCTTCTATGAATCTGTAGGATTAATTTTTCGCCTTTATTGTTGTTGGTGTGTGGGTGGAATTTTTTGTATTTTTCTTTCTTTATGTTCTGGTATTCAATGCTACGTTAGATTTTAATATGACTTTTACCTTATTTAATAAAACCATTTTTCGTGTGTGAATAATGAATTTTGTTCCTCAAACCTCATATTTTAACACTTTCTCTACAAATTCACTCTATTAATTAGATTTTGCAATCCAGATGAATATTTTTTATATATTAAGCCTATTTTAGATTTGTGAGTCTACAAGTTTACCCAAACAACAACCTGATATCATGGTAATGTGCAATTTACCTACAAATGCAATACATATCAATATATTTATGTCTTTCTTAATACTTACATAGTACAATGTAAACCACCTATCTATAATATACTCATTGTTATATTCTATAAAAGTGAAAATGTGTGTGAGGACACTTCTCAACCTATATACTCAACGAATATTTAATCTACAGATTTGAAATTTGATATATAGGTTTTCAAACACTTGAAAAACGTTTTAATCGATTGTCATTCGGAAGAAAAGGCTGATAAAATTTAAAAATTGGTACGTGCGAGTTCATCAGATTATCTGTTTTTAATTGTTTCACGACTGCGCATGCGCTGTCATAAAACATCCTTAAGTTAAGTATGAGTTGGTTTTAAAGCACTCTTTGAAAGTCATGTCAAGCTGTTGTAATAGTTATCGTACTTGACTCACTGACTTTGTGTTTTGGTTTCGATCTCAGGTCGGGTGTTTTTTTTTCTTTACTGACAAGAAGTGAACTGTTTAGAAAATAACATAATACTCGCATGAACATGTCTTAGTATCTTTTCGTATTTTTTACTTCACTTTTTAAAAGAATTTAACATCATGCTTATTACCTACGGTATTTCTGTTTCTAATAAATCTGGCATTAATTACAATATAATATTTATGCGTATTTTATTGACTGGTCCGGTGGTCTGCTAGTATAGATAATAAAAGGGGGAATGTGTGTGAGGGCAATTCTTCACCTATATACTATAGGAATTTTTGATCTACAGACTTGAAATTTGATGTATAGTGTATTCAGACATGTGAACATTTTTAATCGGTTTTTATCGGGTCAAAGTTGAAAAATTGGTAGGTGGGAGTCATCGGATTTTTATCTGTTTGGTAATTGTTCCACGATTGCGCTTGCGTGAATCATTCATATAACAGATTCCTTATGTAAAGAATAAGTAGGTTTGAAAACGCATTTTAAAGATTGTGCCAAGCAGGCATAATGGTTATCGTACTTATAAGATAAGAAAAAAAACATATTTAGACTTAAGTTTCGAATTTATCTCGAGTATTTGTTTTTACTAAGAAATGAACTGTTTAGAAAAAAAAAACATAATACTTGCATGCACATCTCTCACTTTCTGTATTAATTAAAATATATGTATGCGTATTTTATTATCGGTAAACGCCGGGCAACCTCCTACTAGTAATTCTATATTGTTACGTTTACTCTGCTTACCTTTAAATCCATTTACCCACTAATCTGAAGTATTTCTATTACTTAACCGTTTTTTCTATTACTAATTTATTTACTTTATTTCCCTTTTATCAGTTATTATTAATGTATATAATTGAGTGTCATGCAATTTTGTCGTTTTTAACTATATGATTAATCTATACTTTTAATTTTTTTTCTATTTTCCGTTCTGATTTTAAAAAATTGATTTTAATTATAATTGCATTCATTTTTTTTACTTGAGTTTATATCTATATTCATATAATTTGCGGTGTCCTTTCTTTTACTGAAGATCTCTTGTAATATTCAATTGAATTTTAATTATTAAATGATAAGGCTTAAGATTCTAAATATACTGTACAATTCTGTATTTATTTTTGACGTTAAATAATTTTTACTCAATTTGTGAGAATTTAGTGATATTAAGGTTTATACTCAAATTATATCCTACATCGATTTTGATAAAACTTGAAATATTTGTCTCAGCTGATGTTTCTGCTAATTCTCCATGCACAGACATTTTTCCTAAATGTGATGTTTTTTAGTTTGTATTTTCCAGTATATTCACGAAACATTGATTTCGTGTGGACATGTTACGGTTTCTCTTTACGTTTAGTACTTATATTGATGAACGGTAAAATTCGTTAAGGAATTACATCAACAGCAACAATTCTAGAAACAGAAAAAAACAAACAAAATGACACTTTGATTTATTCATATGGTTTCATTTAAAGATTTGCATTTATCCAGATGAAACCTCTGGCTCGGTTAAATTCAGTAACGAGTTACTACCACTACTACAGCTTGTTTTAGGAACAGAAAAAATATAAATACTTACTGAGTTATAAATAGTTTTTTTTTATGAAATCTCCCCTCTCTCTGATTTCGTATTTTTATGTATCTACGTATTTATGTTTTGACTTTGTCTAATATTATGCATGTTCCTCTTTCATGGTCAGTTTTATTATTTTCTTTACTTTATGTACACTGCGTATTAAAGCAACTTATCTTGTTTTTTAATTAATGTCTCACCATTTTACAAAAATTAATTAGATCATTAGATGCATTTTTAAATAAATAAAATATGTTAATAATTTGTCTTGATTTCTGTTTGTAATGCTGAGAATTGGTGCTGAAGTAAGAAAAAAACATTAATAACCATGAACCTGAGTACGAGTGAGAGTGCCTCTGTTTAAACGTTATGGAAGTAACTATTAAAATGACAATAAGAGTCGGAATAATCCAAATATACGTGTATGAGTAAGAAAATGGAGATTAAGGTCACTAGCTCAAACTGAGAACTCTTCATTGACATTGGCTTATATTTCCTGGTTTTCTTAATCAGTTTATTTTTGTTAATCGTTTGAGCAACCCTTACTGGTGACTGTCGACAGGACATCTTAATAAGGTTTTGTAGGCCAGTGTCTACATTATTAACTTATTTATTATTTGACTTTTCAAAACTCCATCTGCAGTAAATGTAAGCAATCTTTTATGACATAGATATTTAGAATTATCTTATTTAACCCATTTTTATTATCATTCGAACTTCTTTTGTGTTTTTATTTTGTCTCTGGTTGATATTCATATTAAAGGCCAAACAACTAATCAAAAATGACAAGAAACTTCAGGCGTATATTTGCCGAAAAATACAGGAGCATCGAGAAACATTTGACAAGAAGAACATCCGCGATTTCATTGATATGTACTTATTAATGTCACAGAAAGAGAGCAAAGACAACTTCACAGGTAAGTTGAAACATCACTTATTATTGTACGTTTAAATAATACAGTCCTGTTGTTAAAGAATTTATGAAAAGAGGTAAAATCTATATTAGGTCTGGTTTACTGTAACGAAATTTTTACGCAGTTTGACATCAGAAGATGTCACTAATAAATGTGACTATTGAATGATCCGCGCTGAACCCTAACAGAAACTATGTTTACATTTCAGTAATTACTTATACAATCCGCAACAATACATGTCCATGTAACTGTATATAATATACATATACTATATATACACTGAAATCCATTACTGCAATTTACACAAGTAATGGCTGGAAATGTAAATGAAGTTCCTGTTAAAGTGCACCGTGCATCACTCAATGGACATATTCATTAGTGACATCCCTTCTCATCAGATTAAATATATTAGCAAATGAATATTAAAGCGAGATCATGGATTTTCTGGCACAGGGATAAATTGGAACTGCATTATATGAAAACTAATTTTATATTTGCATATATGATTTCAGTATATCATCGGATTAACATAGAAATGTATCCCAACAAAAATAATTTATTACGAAACCCTATTATAGAAAATGATTAGCAAATACTGAAGGAATAATATTGGATAAGTGTTATTCAAAACGTCATCCTCGAGCCTTCACAACACTAGAAAGTATTTTGGGGATCAAATTCATTGTAACATGCACAATATCTAAGAGTAATTTCCACCAGCATTTATTCAATTTTGTCTTAAAATTTTCATTTTTTTGTACAAGGAGTACAACAGGCTTCACTTCCCAAGATTGACCACAAAGATTAGTGAAGGCCGTTAAGATTAATGGAGGAGGAAAATCATTCCTCTTTGCTGATTCAGACCGGACAGGTTTTTCTACACCACTGCTGTGTTATACGAGCAGTGCAGCTTCTCGCATCAGCTTGTAGGAGTGTCTACACTTCATAGCCGTACACGGAATCAGAGCATGGGTTCAGTGCACCTTCAAGAATGCCCTCAATATAACGTTCGTTGTTAATCCTGACCTCTTGAAGAAGAAAACAAGTGAAAACTTCCCTCTATCAGAAATGGCTGCACAGAATATCAATCAAAATCTTTACAACATTATCAGGTATTTCCTCACGACTTCATGCAAGGACTCTACAATGTTGATGATTGTGAGCCTGTGAAGTGAGTATAACTTTTCACTCGTGAAGAGGATGTTAGGGTAAGATTTTTAGGGCACTTCAACATATTCTTAACATAGTTCTTGGTGATGATTATGTTTCCTTTGCCATTTGTCTCATGGATTTTCTTGGATTTTGTATGATTTTTCCCTAACATTTTGACGAGTTTAAGCGGTCTTGAGGTGTGGGGACGATCAAACTGTTGTCAAACATTTGATCGACAGAATTTCCAGATATCAAAAAATCGTCATTTTTATAAACATTCTGTTGATATTGAGGTTTTTCCCAAATGTTATATTTCTGGTGGACGCAGACTTTCTTATCTTTCTGCTCTATGATGAATCTTCTCTTCACTTCAATAGTCATTGTTAAAAATTCCTATATATTTTTTTCTGAAAAATAACAACCCATATAATATATTATCTTATAATAAGAATAAAATAGTAAATTTAATTTAATGTTATCATTAAAAAAGTTCCGAATTTTTCTAACGAGACATAGGGTCAACTATATATATATATATATATATATATATATATATATATATATATATATATATATATGTGTGTGTGTGTATGTGTGTGTGTGTGTGTGTGTGCGTGTGTGTGTGTACGAGAAAAGAAATTAAAACTGTAAGTTGAAATTCACAATTAAATTTATTGTTCGATTGAATACTCCAAAAAACACTTTTAAAAGTACTTATTCCGACTAGTTTCAAAAAATGCTATTTTTCCGATCGGGAGACAAAAAGAAATCAGCAGGTTAAATAAAATCACAATTTATTATAACCCTAAATTGCAAAAATGTATTTGTCTTATAAAACACCGAGTGAAAAAATGTACGAAATGTAGACAAAATAATCACAAACCCGTAATAAATTTGCAGCTTCCATTAAGACTCTTTCACAGGTAATCTGAAAAACGAAAAATAATTCTTTCGAAAGAATCAAGTAATCCAACTGTAACATTTAAATCCAACTGAGTACAGTTAGTCCGATTGAAAAGATTCAACGCTACTCATATTCATGGAAATTGTTTTTGCTGTTAGTTTAGTAATCCCATGATAGCCAAGTTGATCTCCAATTGAGTGCATCCGAGAAATTAGATGGGGAGAAAAGCCAACATGTCACCTTCTATCGCTGGCTTAATTAGAAAAGACGATATAAGATTAAATTAATTTAACTCTGAATTGAAGAATAGCCAGAATAGCATTCTTAGAAACTTCGTAGAATAAGGACTTTGAAATTTGTTCTTTTGCTTTTTTTTTTTCGAACAATAAATTTAATTGTAAACTTAAACTTAGAGTTTAATTTCTTTTCTCTTATAATAAGTTCTACTCTATATTGTGTATATATTGACCTTTTCTATCTGCTTGAGATAAAAATATATTTATAAACCCTGTGTATCGCTTTATTTATGTTGTATGTTTATATTCACAAATGTTCGTAAGGTGTATACTCACTTTTGTTGCTAGGGATTTAGCGTTTAATGGCTTTATTTTGAGTTATTTGGAGTTTTGAATTTGGGGAAAAACTCTATTATATATGCTGATACAGATTACTTTTCATTGTGTTAAAAATTTATTTTTTTCAGTGTTATTCCATGAAGAGATATACTTAAATATTTGAAGAAATGTCAGGGGTGTATTCACTTTTGTGATACACTGTATATGCTGTTTATTTGTTTCTGTTTGCAATACTTTTCGGAAGTGCATTACCTCAATGCGAGTTGGGAAAAATTTCCCTTTGACCAATTTCGTACCTTCAAGTAGGGAGCGGCATATGTATTGTATAAAATATAACCCCTTGTTTGTGTTGGTGCTGGGTCTTTGGTAAGGTTGAACCGTTTTTTGAGTTCTTTAAGAGAGACTGCCCCTGCCCTGTAAGTTTTTCGTGATGGGCTTCTGCTTTCTCGAGTTCTGTATGTGCTCCTTTTGTTGGAATGGTTGCTCTAGGAGGCATCCCCCTTTTCGCTTTCTTTTGAGACCGACGCTACTTGATCGATGTTTCTTCCGAGAATGGTTCCTTCTTTGAGATGTAGTTCTATTTGGGAGCATTTAGCCCTTTATTGTTCTTGAAAGGATCTGCTAGTTCGGGCGGTATGCTTGATTGTGGGTAGTTTCTATGCTCCTCCTTTTGGAGATCTGGGGCAGCTTTTTCCGTGGTCGCTCCCAGGTTGGGGCCATTTTTAGTGATGGCCTCGGGCTGGGGGTGTCTATTTAAAACTCTCTTCGAGTGGTGGTGTTGGTTTCCGTCTCGAATGTCGCCAAAACAGGTGAGGTGGAGTCGGAGTCTGTAATAGGGAGCTGACTTTGGCGCCAAAATAGAACGAAGGAAACGAGTGGGGAGTTAATTGAAAGAAAGAGAGAGAGAGAGAGAGAGAGAGAAAGAGTCTCCGACTCTCCCTCGCGGGAAGGTCATGGTTGTCAGCTCATATCCCCCCTCGCGTGGTGAGAGCAGAGAAAGACAGACAAAGTTGAGTCTGCAGAGAGTACGCTAGCCCAAAAAGAGAAAGAGCTTGTCGGGGTGTTTCGGACAAAAGAAAGTGTCGCCAAAACAGTTCAGACTATAACCATAATAAGGTAACTAGGAATAGATACTACACTGTGAGCTTTGTCCGAAGGCCACAGGTAGCATCACATGTTCCTATTTACTTGCTTCCCCTACGAGGGCAGAGTTAGATACAATGGCGGTTTTTAATGTGGGATAAATCCACCCCGAAGGCCACAGATCGCATCACATGTTGAGTTCAATATTATTTTTACGATTCTTATCGAGAATAATTGTATCTTCCATTGGCTTTTCAATAGGAAGGAAACTTTATTTTTAAAAAAAACTGTCCTTTTTACACGTTTAGAATGCAATCTATCAATCTTTACAAGTTTAGTTAAACATAAAAATTAAGTATACAAGTTATAATTCACTCAACGATACTAAGAAATTTATGGTTACTTTTCAAGTGTTTATTCAAATTAAACTATACTTTATTTGTTTAATATTCAATATTAATGTGACTTATATGACTGAAATGAGTTGATTTTGCACTAGTGTCTATACCAGCAATAATTAAATGCTAAACATTGTTGATAAACCGTGCATCTATTTAAGTTCTAATGCTGCACATGTAGACTTTGTCTGATAACAAAAAATGAGAAACTGACTATTACTATTATCATGGGCTTTTGCTTTGATCTCTAGAACATCTGAAACTTTTTTTTGTAAAATAAATTCTAATTTATTGGAATGACCTATCCAAACTTCATTGTTTTTACTTATCACTATTTTTTTCTATAGAGGAGAACATATATCGAACGGTTGTCGATATTTTCACTGCTGGATCTGAAACCACCGCGACGACTCTTCTGTGGATATTCCTCTATGTAACCAAATACCAACACGTCCAAATTAAATGTCGCGAAGAGATATCAAAAGTAAGTTGCGAGTAAAGAAAGCGAATATTCCTTTGATGTGCACAACGATTTCACAGGTCCCTAGTCGACTTCATGTGAATCAATATTCATAGTCTGCTATTTGCATAGGCGTTGGGTTAAATTTATCTGAGCAACTGTTTCTAGCTTCTTCGAAATAATATTTGTAGATACACTTTCTGAAACTAAAATTATCCTGTCTGAAAATAAAGCGTTTTTATATAGCTTAGTGATAATACACTGTTTCGAGACTGAAGTGGGAACAAATTTTAATTTAATTAAATTTTATATATTTTATATCTTGTTTTATTAAGAATTAAATTTCACGCATTATCTGAAATTTGTCATGAAGCGAGGATCTCTAATATGTGAAAACTGACAAATATTCATTATGTAAATGAAATTATTTCGAATCAATTAAACAGTTATTTTCGAAGAGAGGAAGTTTTGTCGAATATTTCCTGAAACAGTTGGTAAATAGTAGTGTGAGAATCTTGAAAAAGAATAGAAAAGATCATGATAGTCTCTGTTAATCCTAACATGGTCATTTAAGCTCTGTCATGGCGTATAACTTTATCCAATAACAGTTTATCCATTATCTATTGGATCTTCGTTATTTTGAATGCTAATTTAAGTGTTAACTGCTTGCTGATGAAACTTTGTTACGTAGTATACTTATCTCTGGTGATAGTGCATTCAATATGACACGTGTTTGTCATTAGATCTATATCACTTAATAGTCTTTCCAAAACACATTTTAAATAATAATTTTCGATAAAAACGTACTCACAAATGGAACTTTAAAATGTGGCAGGTTTTTATCCGACAAATTTTTATTGTTCAATGATATTTGAAAGTTAAGAGTTACAACATTAATGACGGCTTCTAGTTACAGATGGTAAAGCACGTCAGTCAGAAAGGTTGATACGTATCAATACTCCTATCCTAGCGTCTACATAAATTTCCATAGTATACACTAATTAAATATAGAATTATTAGTTATAAGGAAAATTTGTACTATTTCTACCAGGCAATCCAGGTTGTGACCTACTTTATTCTCCACAGAAATTATACATGTTATTAAATAGCGAATGCTTTGCAACAATGGAAGTATTGTGAGTGAATTAAAGTGTACACCGAGAAATTTAAGATAACGTATTGAATATAGATGTTAATTTGAAGATAAACAATACCATAAATCATTATATCATGATCGAAATCAAAAATGTCTGCCACGAACTAAACTTTTTCCAACAATTCAAAACTAATAGATCCAGGGTTATTTAGTCATAATCTCAAGTATTATGAGTTTCAAAATATTGGATCTTCTAATCAGTCGCTTTTTACGGTTTAAAAATCTAATTAATTAATATAAACATTTTTACCAATATGTTTTTGTCGTAATTATGAACCTGAAATTCATTATGGCAGCCATATTCGTATGTTTAGTTAAAAATTGAAGATCTGATAATTATGTATCATCCTCAGTAAAGAATATTATTTCACTCTTCTCAGTCTTTAACTGCATTAACCACATGAAATATGTAAAATCAACTTCTTAGTCTACTTATATAATCTGTGTTTTATAATTCAGCCGAGATGTTCTGCCAAAGTGGTTTGTTATTAATAATATTTTCATAACATATATCGCTATTAAAAATGTATGTTTTTATTTGATTTATAAATTTTAATATATATTTATTTAATAAAAAATGTATGGGCAGACAAATTATTTCGAAATATATTTTATTTCACTATAAATTTACATTGAATCAGAGATATAAAACAAAGCATATTTTCTATAATTATTTAACATAAATAACTTAAAAAGTAATGTCCACCGCAACCTTCCCTAGAAAGCAATTTTATGAGTTTTTTTTTAATATATCTTTCAATGATTTTGCTTGATATTTAAAAATTTAATATAATTTGTGTTTGAATTTACGATATTTTTCAAGAATTCATCATTTAATGATTAACAACATTAAGTGTTTTCGACGATAATTATTGAATGTGTTTATAATAAATAGTAATAATACTACATTCTATTTAAAATCATATTAATGAACAAACTAGATTAACTGGCTCTCCATTGCTTCTCAAATTTGTTTTTTTATAGAAATCTCTCTAAACAAGGCATAACGCCACACGATGTAAGGATCTAACAAGAACGAAAGCTGATTATTACAAAGACAGATGAGTATTGGATATAGCATTTAAAAGACCAAGATAGTAGATAGAATGGAAACAGTGAGTAAGAAGATAATTTCACCAGCTCACAGTCCTTGTGAATAAGCTACTGGAATAGGAAGTATTAAAACGACAGGCTGATGGAGGCTTCTACACCAACGAGTCAAACAGGATGGAACCAAGGAAGCAGGACATTGATCAGACAATTCTGATGGATACATACCATAATAGTATTTGTAGAAAAGATTGAGATTAAAAACATCACGTCTGGGAGAGAGAGGTTGCCGTGAAGAAGAAAGCGTGGAGCTAATCAAATTAGAGATATGTTTCTGAAATTTATCACAAACCTTCAAATGGGACATAAATTTTCTAATCCAAATTTGCTCTATAGTAGATTTATAGAGAGAGAGCATAGCCTAAGGGATGAGAAAGTGTTTAGAGCGATAGAGAGAACAGATTTTGCGAGAAAGATGAAAGCGCAATGAATTTAATATGAAAAGTCAAAAAAATTATGAAAAATAAAGACCAAGAAGTTTTAGAGTCGATTTTTCATCGAGAACAGAACAATCCATAAAAATGTCAGAGGGAAAAAGGATCTACTTGCGATTAGGGAACAATAGCTGAGTCTTAACAGGATTAACTGAAACAAGCTATTTCTTACCACAATCCAAACACAAATCAACTTCTACAGCAATTTCATATTTCAACTGAGATGAGCAAGTAATACTAGAATATAATGTAGTGCCATCAGCATAACTATTAATATTCTGAATAATATGCTCTGAAAGATCATTTATACAAAGTAGAAACAGTGTTGGACGAAGAATAGAGCCTTGAGGAACACCAGCGTTGATAAGAAAAAAAATGAAGATACCCCATCAAGAGTTTCGCACAAGCTTCGATCAAAGATACAAGACCTCTACAATGTCAAGAACTTTAACCCAAATATCATAAAGTAAACGTTTATGTAGAAAACCAGGATGCCACGTCTTGTTGAATGCTTTTAAAATGTATTTTCTTCGCTAAATGCTCAGATTAGATTATTGTTCCTTATTTCTCTCTGTTATTTCTACGATAAGTTTTAGTTTTCAGGTGACCGTATTGAATTATAGAGTGTACATAATGACAATAGTTAAGCCATACGCTTTTAGTTAACATAAATTAAGATTAGCGAGAGAGTAGTATTTTATATTTAGAAAACTGTTATAAAACAGAGAGATAATGTATCTTATGGATGTTTACGTTGTCATAATTAATTTAAATTTTTCAGGTGACCGAAATGAATCGAATGGTGAATATGGGAGATAGACAAACAATGCCTTACGTTTGTGCAACTATCTATGAAGTACAAAGAATTGCTACCACTAGTAAGTAAATAGTAAAGATTATGAAGGTGTTTTTCATTCGAGTTGTAACGGCATAACAGAACACGGTCTCATTATAATATTGTGATAATTAATATTATTTAAAAAAATCAATAATAACCGTTACTTGGTTTAAAAAACGTTAAATAGTTATTTTTATTTATTTTTTAATTTATTTTATTTATTTATTTATTTTCTGGGGTTTTTTTAAACATCGCAAGCAGCTTATTTCAACGGTCAAAGACTGGAAGTCACGTGATTTAATATATTTTTCAAAAGAGTAAAAACGCACTCATCAAATGGCGGTTTTGTGTTCCCCTTTTTTGAAAAGACGTCGCGTCAATTAACCAAATTAGACAACTACAAAGGGAGTTAACTCAAAACTCCAAACATCTTATTCAAGGGAAATAACGTTTAAAAAACTTTTATCACGTGTCTATTCGCACGTTCAATAGTATTTTTTTTTCTTCGACAAGTTTATACGTACCGATTGCAACGGTCACAAATTTGAAGTTCACTGACCAAATACATTAAACTTAACAGTTTACCGACATCATAAAGACTTCATTATGAAAAGACGGTATTATTATTTTTTCTCCTTTCTTCTAGTTGATCAAGATTTTTATACATACCCTACTCAGTGGCACAATATTAATAGCTACTGGTGGCACCATATGTAGCAGTAGTGTCTTAAGCCACCGAAACTATGTTATCAGTCTGGTTGACAAATGATGATAGCAAGGTATTGCACATGCTTTCACATATTGTATGATAAAAAACAAAACCAATTTTATAGCTCATTCTAGTTTACGTCTTAATAAAAGATGAATGGAAAAGAACAGTGTAAGAAACAGAATAAGTCCACGAATATGGACGAAAAGGCGTGTTATAGTCATCCATGTGTGCGGCTATAGTATCGATGTGGAGTCTATGATGCTTATTATTGAACCCTGAGGCTGTATACACAATGGAGGTTTTTGTTATATCCGAGGAAAGAGGATTTATGTTGGAAGAAGTGCAGCATGATTAATCAGTTCGCTTGCGTCTTCTGTCCTGAAAATAGAAGTGTTGTGTAATAACACTTCTAGCAGCTTTTCTAATTAGGTAAGTCAGAAGTGAAGTAAAATAATTGCACTAATCAGCGCCAGGCGTATCAACAAAACACAGATTCAAAGTTATAAATCGCGAGCTGTCACTGCTTCTCTTGTCATCGTATATAATTGCTACCACTGCTACATATGCATCATTATACATTTGAAAGAATAATCTGGCGTAATCTGATTGAATTGATCTAAATTCTTTACTTACATAAAGATCTAAATTCTTTACTTACATTATATACATACATGTATATGACATTTCGATGAGAGAAACATCATGACTTATTTTTAATATTTTGTTGCATTTTACTTATTGGCATTTCTTATCCTTGAGTATTACCATGAGGTTTTTAGCAATGTAACGTCCTACATTTTTATGTGCCTCTTGTCAAACTCGTGATTTTACGATATTTTCAATAAGTGATTTTATGTAATTCACGGAGTATATATCTAAAAAACTTATTCTAAATTCTTTTTTGTCTGGACCTTTGAACGTTTAACCATAAAATGTTGTCACTCCTGGACTTCAGGTTGGAAATGGAATATTTACATGAAATATACTGCTAAGGTCGATGAAAAAATTGTTGCATAATTTTATAGCTGTTCGAAGCATGGGACACCTCTGGCAGCCCTTTCTCTGTATAAGAAGTAAATACGCCATAAGAATTGAAGTCAAAAATTATTGTCTTTATTTTATGTTATGTACATTTTCGTGCACAAAGGCTAAGTTAATAATTATATATCTATAGCATTAATTGCTAAATAATAGATAAATTTAATCTTATATATATATTTATATACATTCGGCACTGTTTTCATAGAAATGTAAATAAACTCATATCTGCTGTGAGTTATTGATTTTCTTGTTGTAACACTAATTTTTGCTATCCAGAAAAATAGCTCTATAAAAACATAATTGTTGATTAAATATATTTCTCATTATGTGGAATTTCCATGGGGTCTGTTAATTATTATTATTATTATTATTATTATTATTATCATCATCATCATCATCATCATTATTATTGTTGTTGTTATTATAATAAATAGTATTAGAAGAAGTAGGAATAGTAGTTGTAGGTGAAAATAGTAATAAGCTAGAATTATTGTTTAGATATTTACGCTTCTACGGGACACAATTTTCCATTTTTATCGGAGGTAGTATATTCTAAATTCTGGTGGAATTGGTCATCTTTAGAGGAAAACTAGTACCTTGGAATTTTCAACATTTTTACTGGAAATGAAAATTGACACGTAATGTGAAGACGATATTACTTTCATTCAAAATGAAACTCTAATGGAAAAGAAAACTATATGGAAACAAGAGTCTAAAGCGAGTTTCAAAAAGTAACAAGTTTATGGAACATGTTCGATTAATACATGCCAAACAAAAAATAGACTATGTGCGTATATGTTTCCACTTCTGCTCTAAAGAAGTATTTTATCCCCAAACATAACCTCTCAGCGACTATTAGGTTGGAGCATAAGTTCCCGCATTTCTTTTTTAAATGAAAGAGTTTTTACAATAAAAGTAAGTTCGTGTGGGATACAATCTCCAAGTTTTTTTGTAAATCCCATCGACTAAAGGTGGCCTGAAATTGTTGCAAAATCATACTTCAACTTTTCACCCAATTCTCTTCATGTTTGATGGCCATATTCCTTCAAAAGAACCCTGAGTTGGTCTTCGTCTATCTTGATTATTTTTTCGGAACAAGGACTGTCATTGAGGTGGAAATAACATGTTCCAATCTGGTAAACCAATCTCGAACATTACTCTAAGCTATACTGTTTTCTCCATATAGGGCACAAATATCCTTGATCACTACACTCGGTTTTTGACCGTAATTAAATACAAAAAGAAGGAGGTGTCAAAAATGTGATGTTTTTATCTACTTGACAATCTATTTGACGGTTCTGAAAAACGAAAAAACTATTACATGAGCAAATATCGATGTCCATTATCTTGTGGAACAGAATACTGCTTTCTAATGTTTTATAACACCTTGCCAAATATCTATACATGTTTTAGAACAAAATGTTTTTATGAAACCGCGGGAATGTAGGCAACAACCTGATACCAGGAACTGGACTACTACCAACACCTGCATCAGTACCACTACTTCAGAAATTGTCGGAACCAGATGATGAGTGGTTAACTTTAGACAAAAAGCAATGCGAGACTACTAATGGGGTCCAGATGATGGGTTACAAGAATAACCTTTATCGCTAAAAGTTCAAACTACGAGAACCACCAAAAGACTTGCCCAATATAAGACAACCATCGTGTAGCTGAACAGGGTCTCTTGTGCATCATAACTATACATTGCTGAAAACAAAACACCACGCTGAAAACAAAAGCTTTTAAATCAGCTAAACCTTTGCAGAAAGAAATCGTTTCGGATCAAAGAATTTCTTATCGCCCCTGGAGTGCATGGACCACTGAAGAACATTATCTGTATAGTGTGGAATATTAGACAAACAAATTGGAGCTGAAAAACATAGCGTGAAGATTGGAGCAAGCATCCCAGCACTTGCCGATGAAATAAAAAAGACAATAATAGGAGGAAAACTGAAAATAAACGGTTTAAACAAAGTGCACTACTATTTCATCGAAGGTTTATAAAGCACACAACAATACAAGTAAAGCAACCGGAAACTAAACAGCAAGAGGATCATTGGAGGCCTATTTTTTAGACTGCGAGACCTTAAATAAAATGGCAAATGGATGTTAGATGTTGCTAAGAGCAACGAAAGCAAATCAGAAATATCAGCGCAAGAGAAAGCAGCTGCAATAATAAACAAAAGCTAAATGGGTTTATGAACTGCAAATGATTTGGCATCGATAACATACAGGATTTGTGGCTCCAGCAAATAATAGCATTTTGTAGCCATTATGGCAGTTGCTTCACTAAATTATTGAGAAGTGATTAGGCCACACCGGCATATCGAAAACGAGTTAAACACATCGCCCATCTAAGTACAGAATAATCTGTTGTCTTACTACGACCTACAAGCTCTTCACCGGCCTGGTTGAAAATGACATGATTCAAACACTACCGCGTTTGAATATATGGTTAACAATTATTACAGTTTATAGATCACGTTCTCAGCTATATTGTGAAAAAAATTCAATTTTCGTTCAATAAAACAAAGGTTATGATGAATTTTCTGGTGTTCAAAATCGTACAAATATGTAAGGAGGTAAGCGACGCTTTTTATGACTGGTTTTCCATAACAACCACGTCGCTTCAGCGACTACTGTTGCTACTATTTCACTGCTGTCACGGAAGGAAAAGTAACAAAGGAAACAGAGAGAATAGAAGCATGAAAGGGAGATAATTGGAGAATTTTATTGAAAGCAGATGATGTCTGTAAATTGTTATTACATATGTTTTTATGGGGCAAAAAAATAAAAATGAAATTAAACAAAGAACAAGTGAATTTATTGGAAGCTTGGAAAAATTATGGATTACAATAGAGACATTCGAGCATTAAAAGTAATACGGTTAAGCGTAAACATGGAAAAGTAAGGACACGTTGTTAAAACTGGAAAAGAACAGACAAGATATTCTAGTAAAAATATAACCAATAAAATATAAACTTAAAATATTACAGCACTAAGAATCTTTTAAATTCAATTTAGAACATAATATAATCAATTCTTAATGCTAAAAACATACAGCTTGCTGAAAATACTGACATCATTGACCTAGAAGAGCAGGAAAATAAAAAATCCATGCGCATTGAAGAGAAGTATGTAGTTTAGCATGACAAGATGAATAGCAATGAATATATACACCGAGTAAAGAAACTCAATCAAATAACGCTTTCATACCAAAACAAGGCAAATGCTATTAACCAACTAGCTTTGCCTTGTCACAACATACATCTTTAAAATTGCTGTCTGGGAACAAAGGGACAGAAACATACTAAAGATTAAACTCTGAAATGTTGACAGTGTACGAACTATGAAATATAGAAAACAATGGTGCCGAAAACAACACAGTGTCAATATTATGAGCATCTGGTGAGATATTAACAAACCAACGATCAACATACACATAACGCAATAAGAAACAGACTACCGCTTTTCACCAATAAACGGTCTGAACAATTTGGACAAGACTGTATTACAAATGAGAACGAAACAAAAAAAACAGGTTTGTTACGAATATAGCCCAAAATAAACACAAAATAGACAAAGATTTTAGATTGCAAAAAAAAAAACCTAGAAGAATAGAAGAACCAGCAACGTGCCACATAAATTCTGAATTAATTCACCTAGAACTATATACATAAGAAAGTTCTATGGACTGGTCAAAATTAATATCAACAGAATCGCTCGACTATGATTAGGTGTTGTGGAGACGCCCACTCATTAGCATACGTGGGTGAACCAGATATAGATAAAGGTATCAAGTCAGCAAGACCGGGGAGCCGTGTTCGAACGCCGGATAGGCAAGACGCATGTGCCGGTTGCTCCATGAAAGACTTTAACACGCCCTCTGCCGGACAATTTTGGAACTGCAGTACAACTGCACCTTTGTAAATATGTATTTTATTTTCGTCTTAATATATTTGTTTTACCTTTACTTTCTGCGTTCGTGTTGTTATTGATACAGACACAACATTAGGAGAGGATTATAAAGGTTTGTCAAGATCTAGGCTAGATGAACAACGCTTTTAAAATGATGATTTGTCTCATCCTACAAAACAAGTGCAGGTTCTACCATATATAATTAGAGGATATGAGCTACTTGACATCCAACTGTAAGGTCTTGCTATTTTACAAGGCAGCACAATAGAATGTGTAAATAAGAACAATTAAGAATAAGTCATACACCATCCACTATAATTACGCAATTCCTACAGCCACGTACCTTGAAAACGGAGCTATTAAAAGTAAGATAGTGATATGGGACAAGGAGCAGTAAAACACTTCATTAGAAGTTACTCTCCCACTGATATGGGTAAAACAGACCTGGGAGGGAAACGATAACGAAATACCAAGTCCTTATGCACGACATTAAAATATCCGAATATCGCCATCGTTTCAGTAATTATGGAGGAAACTAAACACACAGAAATGAATTAACAAGACTATTTGGAAAATATACATGTTGAATCAAGTGCAAATGTGATTCAAACATTTGCATTTAAATGGATGGTTAGAATATCTTTATAAAGCAGCCGCAGAAATTTCCCTCTAGACAAAAATATTGTAGGTTTGCAACAATAGACGCCACACACAAATTCAATACAGCTAGGCTAAGAGCCATTATCTTGTGTAGTCTCGAACACAATTTCAGACACACTAAGTCATGTGAATAGCTGACTACATGACATCCTACCAGTAACACCAGCACAATCGCAACATTGTTAGAGGAAAGAGTTCATATTTTTTTCTCTTAATTTTTGTCCTGCCACTGCTAACAGTAGTCATCGGGAGAAATTCTTCACGTAAACGGGTTCCGTGATTACACCAACCGTAACTAGCACATACATACATAGATCTAACAAAATCTTTCCAATTTCATAAAATTGCTCACCAAAGTCAGTCCATTCTGATTGGCTGAGCTCTGATAATTCTCATATTCCAGAATCAAGTTCTTTACTTTACGGTTACTAATAGGAAAATATGACGTCACTAAGAACATATCATTTTGCCCGGCGTCAAGTTTATTTAATGCATAAGTCATTTCAATCATGTAAGATCAAAAAATACAAACAAGAGAAAATAATTAAACGCACATTAAATAACCAGTTTAGTTGCTTACCTGTACAAAGCTTAAAACACGCCATACACTATAAAAAATTCTTCTTCTTCTTCTTCTTCTTCTTCTTCTTCTTCATCGTCGTCATTGGGAGAACAACAACAAAAAGTGCACAGCCCTTGCGATCGCGTTTTTATTTACCCTTGGACCCATTTCGTAATACAGGCTGATATTCCGTTCCCTTTATTCCTTTTTCATTTCAGTTTACTTGCTGTCTTTCACAAATGTTTAGAGTATGCTTTATTTAAGAACGTTTAAAACACACTATCTACTAGAACACTCTCCTCCGCTGCCATCGAAAAGCACAACAAAACACCCCATCCGTTCATTTTCTTTGCTTTTTTTATACAAAATATTTCGTAATACAAGCATGGGATTACCCTACCAATTTACATAATTTTACCTTTTAGCCTTTATTCAACTAATTATGCAGTTTATTATTGCTTGGACACAAAGCTCCCCTATTTTTGGACCTGCATAATGCTTCCCCTACCATTTGCTGTTTTATTCTTAACTTATTCGCGAATTTATCAGGGATTATCAGAGCTTCCAGACTTAAATTTGGAATTATAACGTTCTACTGCAGTGAACATCCACTTTTTTGCCACTCCTAATGTTTATGCTGCCACTATATTTAGATTTTTCCTTTTCAATAGTTCGCAAATTACTACGGTGCTTATTATATATTTATATGGAATTACACGCTTAATTTTTGCATCAGAAAAATACATCGAAAAAAATCGTATATACATTACTAACGGGTAGTGGCAAAAAATGGATGTGTTCTATTTATTTGAACGTTATCATTACACATTGATTTGCGACTATTACAGTCATGAACAATACTGTTGCTTCACGAGGGAAGAGAAAACAGCAAAAAAGAAGAAATATAAATATGTAAATATATTTACATAACACGTGGCAGAACGGACTTGCACAAGTTCGTCCACGCAATCCCAAACACTTGCAACGATTCGGCACGAGACGAGCCCGAAGAATACCGTCGATTCGACACGACAAAATCCCGAACCACACGGGTGATCGACACGACACGATCCCGAACAATACCGTCGATTTGATATGTGACGATGCCGAAAACACCGTCGACCAACACGGTACGATCACGAACAACACCGTTGATCAACACGACACGATCCCGAACAACACCGTCGATCAACACAACACGATCCGCAACAACACTGTCAGACGACACGACACGATCCCGAATAATACCGTTGCTATGACACGCAACAACGCGAACGCGAACGCAAAGCAATCTTTTCAGCTCGTTATTTATTTGTTTCTCCAAGAAAATAAACTGCGATACAAAGTCGTGTTTAATGTGGGAGAAAATCAGTTCCCCCAAAACGGGGCACTCTGCCAGAGGGCAAAAATAAAAGTGTCTCAGTATAGAAAGGTTCCTCCCGTCTATTGACTAAGAACAATTTAACTTGGGTGCAGCGTCAGAGCAGACACCACACCCCGGCCACTCGGCCTGTTCTATCAGTCTTTTGCGACTACCCTTTCAACTGCCGCCGATTGAACTATTGGCTTGTTTTTTTATATAGCCGTTTGGCGAAACTCATTCGTCGCTCTAGGTAGAATGGATGTAGTTCACTGGTAAATTTTTGATTTGCAATCGAAAGGTCCTGGCTTCGCTTTTCGCCACAGGCAGACCCGATTCCTGTGTGCTTCTGTGCATGCTCGTCACAAATATTACCTTAAATTATTTTTTACTTTGAAAATTAAGCTTGTATTCGATGGTAATCGCCGGAAAAATTACGACAAGATGAAAAGGAAGAATTTAAAGGTTACGAGAATCATTGTTTAGATCAGTCGCAGTGGTTTTTGGTTGTTTCTTCCTCGTGGCATAATGTTTTCTCCGGAATAAATGCACTGGAATATAATTAAGTATTATTTCATTCTTTTATTTTCATTATAGCTTACAAGCGGCCGGTAACACTTGCTATCTAATAGGCCACACTACCCTACGTTTATTTGACACGTTAGGTAAAAGCACAAAATAACCACATCAAATAATCTAATCTCCACATAAAGAATAGGTGTATAGATACTAACGTTGTTACTTCGGCAGGGTACATTCATTTTGCCCACGAACCCCAGTGCCCGGTATTTTATGGGCAGGCAGTGGCTCCCAATAACAACCGTAGTTTAATTGTTTTTGCTTACGGGGGGGGAATACTTCCACCGGGCAATTCCGGTACACATTTACTGCTAGTTTACAGTATTTCTCAGTTGGAACGTATGAGGCAGCGGGTTAGTATCTGGCATCCGATAAATCCGGCATTTTCAGCTAAAAGAAACTAATTAGAATTAAAAAAGGGAACTTTTTCTCTTGTGAAGCTTCTATGCCAACATTTTCACAGCATTGTGATTTTAAAATACAGAAACGTGCACATAAATTAACGGTAAGAATGTTAAAAAAGAGATCTCTCGGTTTGGAAAGTTTGAAATATTGGTTGACCCCCGGCAGGGTGCCCCATCAATAGTAAAGCAAATTACACTTTCTACTCAACGTTTGCCATAAATCATCGATTAATAGTAATATCGATCTATAGACAAATATTAGATTATTATCTGTTATTGTTAATTACCAAACATTCAGATTTAACACATTTCAAAATAATTAAAATATAATGATTAAAACATAACATTAGTCTTTTTTGTTCAATGTATATTTTGCTGCCAATGTTTTCATTTTTCAGTAATAATGAGACTATTTAATTATGTATGTAAAAATTATGCTCCATGTATTCATCTTATTTCTATTATAAGTAGCGTTTATTTTCTATTTTAGTTTTGTTTGTTTCGTCCCATTTAATTCCAGATTAAAAAATTATTATTCACGCTTACTTTTTTGAAGATGACATTCATTTTTTATTTCTGCTTAAATCTCAATATAGTTCCGGCCACAATCCCGCACGTGGCCGAACAAGACATGACCCTCGGGCCTTATGATATTCCCAAAGGGACGATTCTTCAGTTTCTGATCGACGCTGCTCACAAGGATCCCAAATACTGGAAGAACCCAACGGAGTTTGATCCGGATCGATGGTTAGACGAGGAAGGGAAGCTGAAACAAAATGATGCTTTTTTACCTTTCTCATTAGGTAAGAAATATTTAGATTTAAAGGTACTAAATTAAAATATTAATAAAATATCATCTGTAAATACAAAATGAATTCCTAGGGTTATATGAACTGGAAAAATGTTGGAGCATTGTAAGTTTTTAAATTATTTATAAAGAACTAGCCTAGGTGCCCGGCGTTGTCCGGATGTTTGGTTGAAAATTTCGATCGCCCCCAAAAAAAGAAGAAAAATAGGAGTAGTAAGCAGGTTCGAACCCGTAATGTGTCAGAAGAAAGAGATGAAAAAAAAAAGGTCTTACAGATGCACCTACCGTGGTTGTGACGTCACGAGCGGTCGAAATAACGCCTTTATGCGAGGTCTTGCAAAAAATGTCAGCGAAAACACCGCCCCTCTCTGTAGAAAAGTGCCTAGTTAAGATTGAAGAAATTAATGTTTTTTACCATATTTTTTTATGTTTGTTGTACGAAGGGTCGCGCTTCAAAATAATACCGATCTAGTGAAAATCTGTCCCTTTCTCGAAAGTTTAGGCACACATACATACATACATACATACATACATACATACATGCATGCATTTAAATGGACAGGTGAGATTTATATTATAGACTAGCTGGGCTACCCGACGTTGCTCGAGACTATATAAACAATGAGAAAATTGAAGTTGATTTTAATATAATTGTTATTCTTAGGAGAGAGTGATTTTTAATGTGTATGTATCATTTGCTATTTCGAGCAAAAGAATATTGTACCTACCCTAGGACGACTATTACACATATGAAATAATTATGCCTTCCTAGGAAAGGTAATTTACAGAATGTATATAAAATAATTTTTTATTAATATTTTCCTAATCAATCTGTAAATCGCTTTATTGAAGATTAGCTAAATATCAATATTTTCCTAATCAATCTGCCAGTCGCTTTATTGTAGATTAGCTGAATATCAATATTTTCCTAATCAATCTGTCAATCGCTTTATTGTAGATTAGCTAAATATTAATATTTTCCTAATTAATCTGTCAATCGCTTTATTGTAGATTAGCTAAATATTAATATTTTCCTAATCAATATGTCAATCGCTTTATTGTAGATTAGCTAAATATTAAAATTGTCCTAATCAATCTGCCAGTCGCTTTATTGTAGATTAGCTAAATATCAATATTTTCCTAATCAATCTGTCAATCGCTTTATTGTATATTAGCTAAGTATTAAAATTTTCCTAATCAATCCGTCAATCGGTTTATTGTAGATGTGCTAAATATCAAAATTTTCCTAATCAATCTGTCAATCACTTTATTGTAGATTAGCTAAATATTAATATTTTCCTAATCAATCCGTCAATCGCTTTATTGTAGATTAGCTAAATATTAATATTTTCCTAATCAATATTTCAATCGCTTTATTGTAGATTAGCTAAATATTAATATTTTCCTAATCAATCTGCCAGTCGCCTATTGTAGATTAGCTAAATATTAATATTTTCCTAATCAATCTGTCAATCGCTTTATTGTAGATTAGCTAAATATCAATATTTTCCCAATCAATCTGTCAATCGCTTTATTGTAGATTAGCAAAATATCAATACTTTCCTAATCAATCTGTCAATCGCTTTATTGTAGATTAGCTAAATATTAATATTTTCCTAATCAACCTGTCAATCGCTTTATTGTAGATTAGCTAAATATTAATATTTTCCTAATCAATCTGTCAATCGCTTTATTGTATATTAGCTAAATATTAATATTTTCCTAATTAATCAGTTAATCGCTTTATTGTAGATTAGCTAATTATTAATATTTTCCTAATCAATCCGTAAATCGCTTTATTGTATATTAGCTAAATATTAATATTTTCCTAATCAATCTGTCAATCGCTTTATTGTAGATTAGCTAAATATTAATATTTTCCTTATCAATCTGTCAATCGCTTTATTGTAGATTAGCCAAATATTAATATTTTCCTAATAAATCTGTCAATCGCTTTATTGTAGATTAGCTAATTATTAATATTTTCCTAATCAATCTGTCAATCGCTTTATTGTAGATTAGCCAAATATTAATATTTTCCTAATAAATCTGTCAATCGGTTTATTGTATATTAGTTAAATATTAATATTTTCCTAATCAATCTGTCAATCGCTTTATTGTAGATTAGCTAAATATCAATATTTTTCTAATCAATCTGTCAATCGCTTTATTGTAGAGTAGCTAAATATCTATATTTCCTAATCAATCTGTCAATCGTTTATTGTAGATTAGCTGAATATCAATATTTTCCTAATCAATCTGCCAATCGCTTTATTGTAGATTAGCTAAATATCAAAATTTTCCTAATCAATCTGTCAAACGCTTTATTGTAGATTAGCTAAATATTAATATTTTCCTAATCAATCTGTCAATCCCTTTAGTTTAGATTAACTAAATATTAATATTTTCCTAATCAATCTGTCAATCGCTTATTGTAGATTAGCTAAATATCAATATTTTCCGAATCAATCTGTCAATCGCTTTATTGTAGATTAGCTAAATATTAATATTTTCCAAATCAATCTGTCAATCGCTTTATTGTAGATTAGCTAAATATTAATATTTTCCTAATCAATCTGTCAATCGCTTTATTGTAGATTAGCTGAATATTAATATTTTCCTAATCAATCTGTCAATCGCTTTATTGTAGATTAGCTAAATATTAATATTT